>NW_027210726.1:525000-692500 GCF_029030835.1 Brachyistius frenatus
CCACCTCCAAAGACTGCTGGCAGCTCTTTTAAAAACATGGCAGATGGGAGATATATTCCACTCAAAAACTGACTGACAAAACCTCACAACAAGAACTGATGAGGTGGTGTAAAGGTTGATATGAGTGTGATGTAGTCTCTGCACTCAGGGAGCAAAAAGAGTGCACTTTAATGTCAATGTCTTCAATGAGGGGTACTTAGCTAAAAATATCAGTTACACAGGAGTACTCGGTGATTAAAAAAAAAAAATTTAAAAAAAAGGTCGCACAAATCCCAGCAAATAGGCAGAATCGCGTTAGCATTTCATATAACATGCAAACCCAAAATAAACGATGACTAATTGTCACTCTGTGTCATATTTGTGGGCTGAGCGACCTTTTTCTTCTCGAGCGCTGCCGCCAAAAACTTCTTCGATCACTTGATCAGTAATCCGTTTAAAACAGCGCGCTCCAAGTGCTGTAAATCTGTCCCGGTCCTCTAATCTTCAATTCATCACACATTTCCTAATCAGACTGCAAAAATAACAAACCTGGAATTACTTAGTCTCTTCTTTCTGTACTGCGAGAGCCGAGCCAAATGCAAGCTACGAAAGGTTGATAGCGCGCACATGAATCACTAAAGACTGACAAAACCACCGTGTTTGCCTTTTAGTATTGAAAAATAAAATAAAAGGTAGCACTTAATTAAAGCTGCAAATAATTTAAAAACGACCTGCAATAATATAATCAAGCTTTTTTTTGCCAAGGTCAGGCTTGTAAAAACAGTTCTTAAATCATCAAGGGGACAAACGTGGCTAAATAAAGGTTAAACCAATAAAACAGACCCCACATTCTCCATTAAACTTCGTCTTTCCTTCCAGAGGCAGTGACAGCGGAACTGTTGCTATAGATGAGGTAAGACGCCGTTTGCCACAACAGGGCCCTCTTCTCTCGCAGCGCCACCAAGAGAGCAACCGAGCAGGGCTGGAGGTGCCAATGAATTAGTTCACTGTTTTCACTCATTATACCGAACTGACTGCCTCACTTTTTCTCTGTCTTTATTTACACTCTTTTCTTCATCTCCGACTTCTCTGGCACCACACACACACAGCCAACAAAGACCCCGCTCATAATGAGGGCATAGCGGTGTCTGAGTGTGTGTTGTTCTTTGTGTTGTTAGTGTGTGTGTGTGTGTGTGTGTGTGTGTGTGTGTGTGTGTGTGTGTGTGTGTGTGTGTGTGTGTGTGTGTGTGTGTGTGTGTGTGTGTGTGTGTGTGTGTGTGTGTGTGTGTGTGTGTAGAGAGGGAGGAGGATTATGGCAGTTCCAAAGCTGTGAATAGGGGCCAGGCTGGGCCGTGGCCCTGGCTGAATTAATTACTCTAATTAGCTTCTTAATTGCATATATTAAACCAGTGGTTAGCAGGGCTGGATCCGTGGTTAGGGCCTGGATCTAAAGCTGGAGCCGGGGGTGGGTAGAGGCGGACAAAAGGGTATTACACACAAACGCACACATATATATACACACACACACACACACACACACACACACACACACACACACACACACACACACACACACAGAAGTGGAAAAGTAGCTCCACCCCCCTCCCACCCACCCACCCACCCACTTGAGATAGTCTGAAGTGGCGAAACGAGACCAAGCACTCCCCTCCATGATGAGGGTATTCAATTATCCAAGCCCCCACCTCCCCCCACCCTCCCTCCTCCCCATCAATATATAATCAGCACATACTGCAGCAGCAGATGTGTGGTACTAATATGGACGATAAGCCCCCCCAGAGGGAACAGAGAGGATTAATATTCGAACTACAGGGACTACTTGAAGTCGTCTTCATCTGAAACTCTCCACTGTATCACTTACTCAGCGCTCCGCTCCCTGTGACATTCAAGACGCCCGACCCTGCTGCTGATTTGTGACCATCGAGCCTCTCCCTGTCTGGCCCTGCAGCACATCACGCAGGACTTACACGGGCCGTGACAACATTGGGACCATTAGTTCCACCGCCCCGTTCCACTTCCCAGCTCTTTTTGGCTCGCACGTTTTGTGCATTCTAAACAATTATCAAACCCTTGGCTCTCCAGAGTGGACAACGTGCATCAAATTAAGCGTTCTTGGCTTAGGTTGACCCTCGAGTACAAAACAAGCCAGGCCGAGAGCGGGAGAACGAGAGAGAGAAAGAGCTCCTCCAGCCAATAAAGGTGGAGGGTGCGAGTGAGTGGAGGGGTGTGGGCTATGGCGGCGGGAGGCGAGGATAGAAAAATTGCAGAAAATGCCTTGTTGTATTTGTGAAATGCACCCAAAGTATCTCGCAACAATGACGATTAGTCGAGAACAAGTAAACAGCCAGTCCGCTAATGAATCTCTCTTCAATAAACAAGTGGAGTACACGTGCGTGCACGCACACAACACGCACACGCACGAGCGCAGAGTGATAATGATGTTCTTTGTGGAGTTTTTTTTTTTTTTTTTTTTGAGTAATTAGGGCTGCTTAAATGGTGGTTTAAAAGGATTTGCAGCTGATTGTTTGTCCTTGTGACTTTGAGCCGTGGGCCCTCTTGCTCCGCTGACTGTCAACACTGTCTTCTTCAACTGTCTCCTCAGAGCACACAAAAATTCTCATTTCATCATCCCGCTCACAGCCTCTGCCCCCCTCAATTCCTCCATTTCTTCTTCTGCATGCTCAAATTATTCCAGTTTGTCTGATTCCCCTATAATTTACTCTTCTCTCTCGCTCTCTCACTCACTTTTCCTCTTCCCGCTCCTCCTCTTCCTCTCAATCTTCTTCTACTGAACAGCTGCTGAGTCCAATCATGATCCAAGAACACCGTAATCCGCCTCACACATGCCAAAGATCATGTCTGTTACTTATAGAAAAACTATTCCCAAAAGAAACATGTGTGATTTTTGTTCTCCAAACAGAATAATTCAATATTTTAGAAAACAGGCCAATAAGTTTTCTTTCTGAGAAGTGGATCAGAAGATTGATGACAAATTCATGTCTATGCACTATATTACAGAGCTGCAGTCAGGACATGGTCATGGAAACTGCAAGCCTTGCTTTGTCAAAATCCTAAACATACAACTGTTAAAACTTTTAACTTTTACTATTGTATTCAAGGCCAAAATATCTAGCTACCAGGGGGGCTTGGGGATATTTCCCGAAGTTCCAGTGTTTCCACAGTGGTAAGTGCATGTGCAATAGTTAATAATGTACATTTTTATCTCTATAATGTAATCAGGTCGATAATATAATCATGCTATTTTCAGCAGATGCTCTGTATAATTTATTTAAAGTGTTACTGTCCGATTTCAGTCACGTTCCCGCAAATGTTTCACATTACAGGCCTTGTCAAGAAATTAAGGGTTTGTCTGATGCAATGTTAGAGGGCTTTTGTAATTTGAAAAACAGAGGAAGTGTTGATTTTGTCAAGAAAACGTTGTTTGACTCCTGCTTAAATAACAATTGCTGTTTTCCATTTGTGTTTATGTACAAGTTACATGAACAAGATACATCATGTAAAACAGACAATTTAAGAGCTGTTGGTAGAAATGTTTTTTTTTCTGTTGCAACAGACTAGCCGTTTGCATATGTGTCCAATCTTTCTGTTGCGCTAAGATAAACACAGAAGGTGGCTCTGTTTAGCTTTAGCTGCGCTTCTGATGTCACTGTAGTTAAGATAGTAAATATTTCTTGAAAAATATAATCTGGAAATGTTTAGGTTTTTTTTTCAGGGGCAGGCTAGCAGCTTCCCCCTGATTCCAGTCTTTATGCAAAGCTAGGCTTTGTATCCCTTTACCACAGACAGAGAGTAAGTAAATGGTGAACCATTTCATTAAATTAAAAGAGAGGACAGATGGGTTACGGAGAAAAGTTTCAACACATCTGCATGTCTGTGTGGGGCAACACATCTGTCTGTGTGAACACGTTCATTATGTTGATCAGGGTTCATGTTTGCATGAACCTGGGCACTAAATCAAGGCTATATTAGCCTGGTAATACGTTCCACTCATGGCAGAGGTCAGCTCAGAGGTACGCTTGTTTTTACCCCCCCCCCTCCATGCCTGATTGCCGGGAAACACATCCTTCTGCGAGATGTTCCTCAGCAGACGGCAGCAGCACAATAGTGCCTTTGTTTGTCGAGCTGCGACGGCCAACGTGAAAAGTTTGTGTGTCTGTGCATGTGAGTTTGCGTATGTGTGAGACATACAGACAATGCAGGGAGGTTAAATGAATCGTACAACGTTAACCAGGCCCAATCCAATTAGGGAGGGATTTTTCTAGTCTGACCTTTAACGGGAGCGACATATTCACACTCGCTCACGCAATCAACCCCCACCACCACAACTACACGCACACACCATCAGCCTGCAACACGTACACAAACAGGACACTCTCACAATCACACACAAATACCCACAAATGCACCCACCGCCCACACACACACACACACACACACACATAAGCTCTGAAACAACAGCACACACACACACACACACACACACACACACACAATCTCGCGGACAGTAACGCAGCTCTGATTGCTGACCTAAATCGGCCAGGCGATCTGTCACTTTCTCTTACTCACACTCAGTGCGCATCTTTTTTTTCTTTTTTTTTTTTCATCTTTTTCCTCCCCTTTCTCTTCTCTCTTGCTCTTCTTTTCTTTTTCATGTCCAAATATCCCTGGCTCTCTCCCAGTGTCACTTCACATCAGCTCATTTCCATCCCTCTCCTCTATTATCTTCACCAGAAATGCCTTTGCCTTATTTGTAGCACCACTGTACGTGTCAGCGTATGGTGCATGTTTACAGTGTTTTTTTTGGCAGTGATCTGCAGAACTGTATTTAAGTATGTGTACATATTTCCATGCATATAATGAAGCCACGTACACCTCGAGGGAATATCGGGCATCATTTAAAACCTTTCGGCTGACGACTTTAAAGAGAGTCATCTCTTCGACTCGCCACTCTCTCTTATCCATCAAGAGATGCTGATGAAGTTTATCTCTAGAGGGGAAATTAGTTGGATCCATTGCACCAAACCCCTGCTGGCCTATTCTATTCCATTTTCCACTTTTGCACTTTATTCAAGGCTATTTTCACACATGAGAGTTTAACTGAGGCTGTTCGCCCCAAGAATTCGATGTGTTTGGTGGAGTGTGAAAAATGTTTTGTGGGCTAGAAAAGCAGTCTCAGGTCCTCCTCAAAATAGTTATCAGGGGCTGGCTTGGGGCGGACTCTCGGCGTGTCCCCCGAGGGCCACAACAGATGTGAAAGCATAAATACACTTGATATTGAAAAATGTATTACACAGTTTTATTCAGAGTAGTTGTGGTAGAAAAGATCTTGTCTGCAGGTGTCTATTTTTTTATTTAGAAATGAAAACATTTAAATAGGGTAACAATCCACTTTAAAACCACTTTCTTTACTCACTAAACCTTCATAAACATTCAGACTTTATGATGAATTTTACCCACTATAAAAGATCTACAGACTGAATCAAGACTAAGTTACTACATTGTTTTGGATTTCTGGTGCCTTCTCGATGGTATCAAAACACATTACACCCTTAACAAGCAGTGGTTCAAACACAGACCTGGATGCGGGGGTTGTTAACTTACTTACGGATGGTATGTGGTTGGAACTTAATTAAAATTTTGACAATGTTAAGTTGTTCCAGTTAAACAAATTCAGCTTCTTATAGTAAACTACAAATATATAATATAAAAGAGACCAGGATCTTGTGATCAATAAAGTAAAGAAACAGTGACTGTTTAATGTTGAAATTTGAAGTGTAATTCAATACGTGGTTGTTAGCACTGTCACCTCGCAGCAAAAAAAAAAAAAAAGGTTCTTGGTTTGAACCTGCTGGTCGGCTCGGTGTCTGTGTGCATGTTCTCCCTGTGTTTTGGCTTCCCTCAACATGTATGTTAGGTTCCAAACTGGCTGTAGGTGTGAGTGGTTGCGTGTCTTCTTTGTTGGCCCTACAATGAACTGCTGATCTCTCCAGGACTTACCCTTCCTTTTTTTCCCAGTAGCAGCTGACATGTATAATGACTAGATGCACATAAAACTAGATGTATGATTATTTTCTCAAGTTATTTAAATGTATCTCTTTATCTCCTGTACGACAGAAGTAAAGATGGGATGTATACTGCATAGTCATTTTCCATTTCAGTGATATTTCGGTTTAGAAACGATCCACTGCCCTTGCCCGAAGTACCTTGCTGTGGTCATCGTGCTTCTCCCTCCTTCATCCTCTCACCCCCCCTTTCTCTTTCCTGCAGCTCTCTCTCTCCTCCCTCCTCTGTGTCTGTGGTTGCTTTAAAGCCTGGCAGGAGGCTCAAATCAGAGGGCTTAAACTTGATCAAATATTCAGCAGATATAGATTTCTCAGGAGTCCCTGGATTCCCCACCTCTTCTACCCAGCTGCTTTCCATCTTTCTTTGAATCTTTCACTTTTTGCTCTTCCCACTGCAGTCACAAAACCAAGTTGTGTGTTGTGCGCGCGTGCACACACACACACACACACACACACACACACACACTTACACTCACAGCCCCGTGTGTATGCACATAGGGAATCGTAATGGTAACGTAGAGTGGCGAGGTGCAGCTCATTTAGGCTGCAGTGCAGTGTTTCTCTCCGCTTCCACTCCTCCATTGTCTTCTCTCCTCTCTGTTTCACTCTCCGTTTCGCTATCGTTCACCATCTCTTTCTATCTTCATCCCTCTCACCCCCTCTGTCTTCCCCCCCCCCTCCGTCTGGATTCTGTGTCATTTATTTCAGCTTAACCCTGATAAATAAACCAGTGAGTACCTCTGCATTATTGAACACTTCGACATCGCTGTCTGCAAGTGCTACGCCTGCTCCGTGATGTCCAGCAATTAGACCACACACACACACACACACACACTAATACACGTAGCCACACCCTGTCCCGAGTTGCACACAGAAAGACCAAGCAAAACTTTCCAATGGCCGCTGTAATGGCGGCACACATATTCAAGGACGTGCAGATGAATAGACACACAATAAGACAGAGGAGGAAATAAAGACAGATGGATTGGCAAGAAAGATAAACAGAGAGATGGAGAACAGTAATACAACACGAGAAAAGTCAGAGAGAGAAAATACGATTTGCAGGCACACACCAACAACCTTCCCACAAAAACCTTCCCCAAAGATACACACATGCAAACATGCATGCACAAACACATTTTTCTGGGTTTGCAGGCTCCAGTCAGCTCTTCTATTATTCATATTAGCGGGGTGGAGTTGTTTATCTCTGCCATTGTGCGACTGCGCAAAGCCCCCGGGGGCCCTGCTCCGTAAACACACCGCTGGGACTCATTCGCACGCACACGCACAAAACTACCGTCATGTCTATCCTACATATCCATACATGCACCTGCTAGCTGCATAGCCAAAACACAAAAGGTGCACACGGTTTTATACCTGTACCTGGCCCAAATGTGCGCACACACTCATACGCACACTACCATCTGTCTCAGTATGCAACAACAACAACACCGCAGTCCCACAGCGACTGACCCATCTACCGCCGCAGATCGAACCAAACTTTGTGTGCAAGTGTCACATATGTCTTTTCGGGTCTGTGTGAGCTATTTGGAGACGAGTTGAATGTGTGTGTTTACAACCGCAGGCATGCTTGTATGCCAGAGTGTGTGTGAGTGCATACATTTGAGAAAGCCCATGTGTATGGTGATGTGAGCATGCATATGTTAGTGAGAGCACCGAAGAAGATTACTGGTGTGTGTGTGTGTGTGTGTGTGTGTGTGTGTGTGTGTGTGTGTGTGTGTGTGTGTGTGTGTGTGTGTGTGTGTGTGTGTGTGTGTGTGTGGGAGAGAGAGCACTCGTATATGAGGTCATGTGTATGTTGACTGTGAGCCCGCAATCATTCACTGCAAGTTAGTGTGTGTTCAAACATGTGTGTGTGTGTGTGTGTGTGTGTGTGTGTGTGTGTGTGTGTGTGTGTGTGTGTGTGTGTGTGTGTGTGTGTGTGTGTGTGTGTGTGTGTGTGTGTGTGTGTGTGTGTGTGTGTGTGTGTGTGTGTGTGTGTGTGTGTGTGTGTGTGTGTGTGTGTGTGTGCATGCTGCTCCCCTGACAGCAGCGGTGGCGGTGATTGAAAGTGGCCGCGTTGTTTCAGTGTCACCCTGCAGATTAGATGCAGCGGCTGTGTATCAACTGACACTCGCATCCCATTCACATCAGCCGCACGCTTAACGTCAAACTGTCGTCTGTCTGTTGTCATTTCCTATCTTTCCTACGGCTTTGATCCTCTCATCCCTGCATGAGCAGAATATTCAGACTTCTTCTTACTCTTCCTGCACATCCTCCTTCTTTACATTCCTTTTTGTGAGTCAGCCTGCCCACGCCTTCCCTGTCTCTACTTTCATCAATCAATCTCAAAGGAAAACGACACTGGTTTGACTGCTGGCCATGCCTAATACTTGTAATGTTGTTTTAGTTAACAGTTTTCTAACAAGATAGGTGGTGTTTGTCACTTTGGACTGTAAACTAAACATTATGAATGTTGGAGAATTACAGGAAAGTGAGTGTAAATGTCGTCTGTAACACTTGTATAACTTTTTGACTTAAAGTAGGCCCATTTCTGATCATTTTTGTGCCTCGTCATAATGCTTTTTATATACAAATACTCCAGGAATAACACAGGCTGCACTTTGTCACCGAGAATTGATCTCTGAAAAGCTGCATGTTTGCAGATATGTTCACGGAAATTACAAAAAATAATCCACAATACACGTTATCAGTTTTTTTTAGGACTATTTCGTCAGATAAAAACATTCGCAGAGAGGTCTGTGGAATATCCGAAGTTGAAAGGTTACCGGTCCAGGAGATGTTGTTGATTTTATTTGATAAATATCAGAGAAAATCTGGGTGAATAAAAGTAAGCTGGGTTTCACGAGGAGCATGTCAGAAAAGATGTTTCTTTTTAATTTGGGTGAAGTGACCCTTTAAAATCAACTGACCCTCTCTTGTTCTACTCATGTCTACACCGTCTGTTAAGTTGCAAACTCAATAAACTGCATTGGGATGGTTTTCCACTGAAGTTCTCATTAAGAAGACGTGTCATCAAGACCGCACTCTAACTATGAAAGTGTTTGTGTGCGTGCATGCGTGCGTGTGTGTGTGTGTCAGTGCATGCATGTGAAAAGTGTGTCACACTCTGATTTCAAAGGATTTATTAAAAGCAGTGAAAGGCTTGATCTGCAGTTTGGGTTGATGTACTCAACAAGTTATGTGTGTGTGTGTGTGTGTGTGTGTGTGTGTGTGTGTGTGTGTGTGTGTGTGTGTGTGTGTGTGTGTGTGTGTGTGCGTGTGCGTGCGTGCGTGCGTGCGTGCGTGCGTGCGTGCGTGTCAGATTTGACTGGTGAAAGAGACGAGGAGAAGCTAAAAGGGTGGAGAAGCTGTGAGAGTGACTCGGACAAAACAGACGGAGGGAGAGAGAGTGTGTGACAGAGAAATGGGTTTACATAAACTCTGACCTCATGTTATGAATGAAAACATCAATCAATAAGTAGAACTAATCAATTTTGCCGCTCTTTCTCTCTTCTCCCCGGGATGCGGAAGTAAAGAATTACATTTAATGGGATTCAAGTAATCTGATTACAAAACAGTGGCATCTGTGATACATTAGAGTGGGCAAAAACAGACGGGAAGTTGAAGGTTGTTTTTTTTCAGATTACTAGTCAGATTTTCTCAAGACACAAACTTTATTTTCTCTGTTAAATAATCAATAACAGTACTTGATGATGATATCAATGTGAAAATCAAATCACAGTTTTAGTGCGGTTTATGTGTCACCCAGTGGGCTTTAAGTAAGTAACAAGTAACCTGTAATAGGTTTAACTTTGAAATTAACCTCCACTGCCTCATTTCCTGCTGCTGTTCCCCACCACCATACATACACTTTCCATGTGTGCCCAGTCTGCAGTGTGCAAATTAAATCACACTGTGCTATAGGTTAATTAAGACATGATTTCCCTGAGGTGTCTGCATACATCGGTGCCTTTGCCCACATGCACAAACATACATTTACTGGAACTGATTTCAGGGACAACGCACGGTCCACGGCGGGTTCAGTATGCGCAGCATCCCCCCAGTAGGGCCAGTTTGCACACATATGCTGCAGCAGATACGGTATGTGGCTCCAAATTAGCAGAAAGATTAACAGTTATTAATTATATCACAGGCTCATTAAGTACACAGAAGCTCTGGCGAGAGACTCAATACAATTCTTCATTAAGGACACATGATCAAAGGCACGTTGCTCCCTACACACAAGCGATCCGGGGATGTTATCAGTAAATTATCAAGACCAAATGCTCTCTACGATCAGTCACTCCCGCGTCTCCTCACCTCTTCAAATGTGTGTGTATGTGTGCGAGTGAGTGCGCGTGTGTGACCTTGTGTTGCAGCCGTCATCGATCGGGCTGGAGCTGTCAATCGATCAGTCTGGGCTGTGTGTGGAGATAAAGGTGTTTCTATCTCTGGACACCTGGTCGTCAGGTGCGAGGGCAGAGGAGAGGTGAGCAAACGAGAGCTGCTGGTGAGAAACATGCAGCCCGACGCTGACATGTTTCTGGTCCCGCAAAATCTTTTTTCGCTTTAAGGTGACAGAATTTTTTTTTTTTTAAAACCTGACCCTCTGGCTTTGTGCAGGATAAGCAGCCGACTGGGTGTGTTCGAGACATAATCACTGTTTGTTCAGACTTAAGATGTGAGCTGAACCCTGGGCACTTTGAACATCTTGGGAAATGCTCGAGACGGAGAGAAAACAAAGTGAAAGCGTCCCTTAAAACAACAGATCTCTGTTTGTTATGACGGTGCATACCTGGTATGCTGCCGAGTACCTGTTGGCCTGACACTTACAGTCAAAATACATTTTTATATAATGGAAGGACGTCCCTAAAAACAGTCTCTAACTGATATATCAATACATAAATCTCTTGTTCAGTACTGTATTTCTATGTGTATTAAGCATACATTCATATTGTATATATATATATATATGGACATCTAAGCAAACACTAATGTTAGGTTATGCTTATGGACAGCATAAAAAGCACCAAAATATTTTGTTATATGCATGAAAGAGACACCAGTCTACTATAGCAAAATGTGAGATAGCTACGCCTGGCGTTGTCTATGCGTTAAACCTACATGTTTGCTTGTGGTGGACAGAAATAAAACCTACTCCATGCTTTGAGCCGTGATATACAGGAAAATAAAACTTTTTGCAAAAACACACGGTTGGGGTTACTAAATAAGCACATGGTTGGGATTTGTGCCAAAAAACATGGTTGGGGTTGGGAAACAAAAAATAACTCAAGAAATGCAAGAAATGACTAATGCCACCAAGCCACACCCCCTGCCTGCTAATAATGCCAAGAAATGCCCTTTGTACTTGGTCAACAACACCTCTATTGCGGAAACCTTGGTCACATGATCTCGCGTCACATGACAATTACCTGTGTGTGTGTAACTTTCACGCTTAAACAACCCAAAGCTTGGCAATGTCATGTTTTGCAGTAGTGGACCGGCGTGTCTATTTCACGCTTTGCCATGATACTGGGTTGGATGTTGACTGTACAAGATGTGCTGAAACCTTATTAAACAAGTGCACACTGGACTTTAAAAGATACATTATATAATGGTGTACCAATTTAAATTAGTACAGTATTTAAATATTGTCATCCAACACTCACATGTTTTATGTATCCTGTGAGTGTCAGCCGTACTTGATTGACATCTGTCAGTCATCCAATCAGGAATTAGCAGGCATTAGATTGCATTAATTTTCCTCCCCACTTATCAGGGCCTAAATGCCTGCATCATTAGATCCCTGGGTGCAAATATAATGGCGGCTTACTGCACCGCTGCATGTTATCTCACCTCCTCATATCTAATCTGAGAGAAATACCTGCGTGCTGGTATTGATAGAGGGTGCAGGAGAATTACACCCAGTCCCTCACCTCTCTTCACAAACACCCCAGCCATGAGGACTGATAGTGAACACTGAGCGTACCTGAAACCGCCAAACAAATATAGAACACAAAGAGGCAAGAGGGACATCAGAGACTCCGAGAGGTTTTGTATATTCTCTTTGTCTCTTTCCTACTCTCCTTCCGTCTCTCCATCTCTGTCCCAGCTCCCTCCTCCTCCTCCTGGCTCTACTTGTTCTATCGTTTTTAGTTTTTTTTTTTTTTTCCAGCAGCAGACGAAAAGAAATGAAAAGAGCATTTGCACACCTGAGTGAATAGAGCTTGCAGGTGCGTGGGAGGAGAGCTATGGGAATCAAACAGGGGCTCTCTCTTTGTCTATCCTGCTCACACTCTCACTCCTGAGGTGTTTTTACACTGCTTGTGTTTGTATTGGAAACTGGTGGGCGTGTGTGTGCGTCCATGCACGTGAGTCCGTTCTGTGTGTGTTGTGTGTATTGCTGCAATTGCGGAAGGCGAGCGCTCTTGGTCTGTGTTTAGAGACAACCCGCAGGTTTCGGTTGTCGCGACCTTTTGCTTGCAGATTGTTCCGTCTGTTACGAACTCTTTGCCTTGATGACCTCACTGGGTCCTCGCACAGCGTAACTCCAAACAAACCTTTTGAATAAACCAAAACAAACTGCCCTGCACCATTTGCGGTCACTGCAAGGCTGGCAGTAACAATAAACAGGCCCGAGGCCGGCACAGCAGCCGAGCAGGACAAAGACGCGGCAATGAGAACCTCTCTCAGAAACGACACCGAGACACAAAAGTAACTAGACTTCATAAACATGAAATCCCACACAAGTAGTAGATCCAGGGACACTGCAAGAAATGAAAAGACTGGAGAGAAACATTTTCTTTTGCTTACAACAGAGATGTCTCCTGAAGTGTGTTTAATTTCAGAGGTGAAACTAGAGGTCAAAATAATTGAAGTTAGTTTATTTAACTATCTGCAACTAGTGCAAGATTTTATTTGGTAAAAAAAATACCCTTAAATGTCATTTTTTTTAAAAACGCATGCTCATTGGGTCATTTTTTGCAGTGCTTGTCCTGTACTGTATCCGCGTGTGGACTGGATAACACACACAATCCTCAAACCTAATTACTCTAAACACACCCACCCAATCAGCAGCATCATCCCCGAAATAAACAAACACACTCAGGCACAATCAGAAATCAGCCATGCAATCATAACAACCCCCCCCACACCTCCCCCCAACCATCACCACCCACGCACTGCAATGAAGCTCAACGCCCATAAACATGCATTCTCTCACACACACACACACACACACACACACACACACACACACACACACACACACCAACGTGTTGTGTCTGGTTCCTGGACTCACCGATGATGAAGTAGTCGTGCATGCTCTTGAACTCGTGGCCCCACAGGTTGGGCGAAAACTCCTGGAACTTGATGGTGAAGCGACGTTCGCGAGAGGGCTCGTCACAGGTGAGCACGATGTTCGGGGGTCCCATCACCTCGCAGCGGTCCGCCTGCTCCCGCGACGATACGAGGTAGAGCTTGTAGAACTCGTACTCTGGCGTGGACCTGGCGGTGTCCAGCGGAGGGCAGATGAGGTCCAGCCGGTCCCCGATCTGCGGGTACAGAACATAGCCCTTGTCGTCCCTGAACCTGAAGAAGAAGAAAATGGAGAGAAAGAAGGGAGTCAGGGGAGAGAGAAAGGCGTGGAATCATTAATTAAAGTCTTTATAAACCAGTTCAGAGCCACCTGTCCATGCTGCTGAATGAGCAACAGATGGGTCCTTTCGCGCTCTTATTCCTCCTACTTTTCTCTTGGTTTTTTTCTCCTTCACAGGGAACAGGTGCCTTTATAGAGGAACTGTTGTGCAGTCAAGTACACATGAACTTTTACCACACAAGCTCACCTGTTGACCCCAGGTGGTGGAGAAAAACTTAGGAAAATACAAGCACCAGTTGACGATAAATAACCACCGAGAAAACCTAAAAGGATTACTGGTGAAGCATTAATTTGTGCTCTTGTAAACTACCAAAAGAAATGACATTGAGTTCAGAGATATTTCAGAGTAGAAAAAAATACGGTGAATCAAAATCAAGTGCTTTTGAGACTACACATACAATAAAGTAGTCAAATGTATGCAGAAGGTAAATTGGGGACTGATCCTGGTCATACACAAAGTTGATCTCTTTTTTTTGTTTTTTAAACCTTTATTCAATAGAAAATGTATTTTTTGAATGACGGGGCAACAAGTGGATGGTGATGTGTCGTTTTAAGGTGTTTCTCCCAACAACACATAACAAAATATAACAATCCAAAGTCTAATCATTATGGATTTAGTGTATGGTTCTATTTTAACATATATTTCATATAGAGGGTGTAAAAAAAAAAAATCCCCCACCCTCCTCTGTCCCCTGTAAAAAGGATTTAATTATCACATAGAATTCACAACACAATTTACTGCAAACAAAAGTAAACAAAAATACTTTCACTTGCACACATGAATATAAGCATGAGAAATTAAGCTGAAATAACTTACATCATAACATAACAGCTTCATTCAACATTAAACATTAAAACTAGAGAAACATTTAGTTTTGTATTTAAACTTTTTTCTTTGCAATGCATATTTTCTTCTTGAGCTCATTTTTATTTAAATTTTTTTCTTCCAGCTCTGGAAGGGAGAACTGAGGCATGGCCGTGGAGGAGGAAACAGACATCTATCACGGCAGATCAGCGCAACAATGCTGCCAATACCTCATCTCAGGTATGTACAGTTAATTAGTTTGCTAATTCGCTGCCTTGAAGTCAGTCTATCATCCACTTTGGTATGAAGGATGTGCTGTTTGTTTGTTTGTAGCTTAACAGACGATTTGACACCTGTCATCTATGAAGACTCTGCAACCCGAGGTGATTTTAATCCAACAGGATGAAAAGAATCCACAAAAGTGAGCTTGAGTGTGGTTTATTATCATTATTATAATATTATTTTGGCTTTCGGTGAGCAGCTTTGATGTTACATGGACTTAATGTTGTTAAATGGTTTTCCTGAGGTAAACACTGAGCTGGATTTGAGGAAATATTGCACGTGAAAATTGAAATTAATTCTGCCTCCATGAAAAGTGGTGCTGCGGTATGAGGGCTGGTGGGCTCACTGTGGCTGCACAGCTTCCAGAGGCCTTTCCAGAGCAGTGAACATGAAACACAGCAGTCAGAGGGGCATAAACTCAACAAATGACTCACACTCTGTCATCCCCCTCACAGCACAGGACCATCTCTCGCTGATAAGGCCAAATATTGCAAGTTATCAACTCAGCTCCCGAGGCCTCTGATGACTTTAACGCGCCATGCTTGCATGCGTGGCTAGCATTGGGAAAACAGAAGGTGCATGCTCACCCGTTGTTGCTTTATCTCAGGTTAAAATAAACGTCATTCCTGACAGGAAGTGGAAAAGTGTTTATAGCAGTAAAAGTTCAACTGCAAAAGGAGATTTGCTGGATTTCTTTTTTCTTCTGTTCGAGTTCTCACAGAATCCTAAGTGACACTTTGATGTAGAAGTGGGAGGAAGCAAATGCCTGTAATGGTGAGGAGCCCATTTTCTGTTACCTCTGACTCAGATGCTGTTTCTGTTTCCAACAAATCCACATGAACACTTGGGAGTCACAGCACTAAAACCTGCTTAATTATTCTCTCTGTTCTGCTGTCAGACAACCATTTGAGTATTAAATAAACAACACAGGATCACAAAGCACACAAAGACAATGAACAATGTTACATAACTGCACTGTCAGAAAATACAAAATAAATCCTAGTTGTGTAACAAACTATAAGTGACAGCTTCATCTGTTATATTAAAAATTACTGATCACCTTTTACTAACACAGCACAAATCAAGGCTTTTTCTTTCCTCATTTTCTTTAGAAGCCACCAAGAAAAGTCATGCCCAAAAACTGATTAACAGTGGGCAGGACTGCAAACAAGTCAATTGGATTTTGGGTAATATAATTATTTAGAAAAGCATGACCTTTATTTTCACATATTTCTCATTAGTCTCAGTTGTACAGATTACACAGGGGCTTTCAAGCAATTTAATACTTTTATTTCATAAAGTTGTGGTCTTACTAAAAAACAGATGTTTAATAACTGAAGCTCCAAGTGAAGCATCAGAGACAAAGATACTCAAAATGTTGAGATGTTTTTTAGACACAAAAGACGCAAGGCTTTCTCGCTATATTTTCAAGTGTCTTGATAGCAAATAGGCATAATTGCTAGTATTAGAATATGTGGTCTCCACATAAGTTAGATACTTTGGGATCCGTTTTCTTCCTGGCTGTGTGTGTCTGTCCTGCAATGGCTACCCGGGGGAACTTGAATACTGGCCTGAATGGAATTCAACAAGACCACAAGCTGACTTAAAGGCCCACTGAGGCTGGACTTTAGAACTACGGTGGCTCTTTGTGCTAAATGTGAACGTCAGTGTGCTCATATGCTCACCAAAACCATGCTAATGTTTAGCATTTCCATCAACCTATGTTACGATTTTAGCATGCGAACATTAACTACTGTATTTCAATAGTTTTGGGAAAAAAATATTGGCCAAAAAAACCCCACATTATATAATTCATTAGGCCCCACTTTTAAACAGACAAACAGGTTTACATGCAGTGTTTTGGTGGCTGATATTTGGTAGTTTGAGCTTTAGCACTGCTGTCTTAAAGCAACACTATGTAACAAGGGCAAAGGTAGTAGTTGCCCCGGGCGAATTATTAGAGCCACGGTAGAAAGAGACAGCGGGACTTTATCTGTCCGTTGTTCCCCCGGCATCTTTTCTTACCACATTCGCCTTCTCCTCCATGGAGGCTACCTGGCTACATCCACATTACAGCGCTGTAAATTGAGATGTAAGCTTTATCTGTTGTGTTTTGGCTGCCGGCGTACACTGGAGGCAAACCTAAGAATGCAGACGGTGGAGCAGCTTTAGCTGAGGCAGGCCCAGAGGCCTGCTGGGAAGCCACTGTTCCACTTCTCATTATCCAGGTCACTCGGGGTTATCAGGCAATACTTAGAGTGGAGAGGTAGGCACTCCACTTCACTCAACACACACACACACACACACACACACACACACACACACACACACACACACACACACACACACACACACACACACACACACACACACACACACACACACACACACACACACACACACACACACACACACATTTCACCTTCCTGTCGGCTTCAGACTGGTGCACATGCACTCACACCATTTATAGAGGATGAACTGTAAACATGGTGGTGGTTCCTGAGGCCTCTGCAGCAAAGCCTAAACACAAAAATCTATTCCAACACACACACACACACACACACACTTACAGGCCCAAACAAATTCCCTTCTACTAAACACAAAAGGTTTGCCCAAGCACATCCACCCACATCCGAGCACACAGGCGTAGTTTTCCCTAAACATGAACACTGAAACCCACTGACACACACACACACACACACACACACACACACTTTTATAAAAACAAGCACCTTTTGCTTCCTGCATGACGCATTCTGTGAGTGGTATCTGATGGTACCCTGAGTCAGAGCTGAGCTGCAATGCAGAATGGCAGAGCCAGCGCTCGTGCGTGTGCGCGCGCACACACACACACACACACACACACACACACACACACACACACACACACACACACACACACACACACACACACACACACACACACACACACACACACACACAGAGGGGATGGTATGAGAGGTAAAATGCCACTGGGCAGGTGCGGTGCTAGAAAAAGAATGACAGAAAGAAAGAGGGAGAAATCAGTGAAGGGAGGGAGGGAGAGAGGGAGGGAGGGCTGTGGAAAAAAATATTGAGCACTTTAGGAAAGGTATGTAGCAACAACAAAGAAATGTGGTGAACAAGCAGAAAGGAAACACAGAGACAAAAGGAAAACACCCTACAGAGACAGAGAAAGATCTTAAAATATAACATGGAAGATGAGGCAAAGACAAAAAATACAGAAAGACAGAAAGAAAGGAGGAAAGAAAGGGAGGAAAGATAGAGAGTCACAGTGAATTCCAGCACATTCCTGTGACAGAACTCAATTTTCTGATAGGCTCCATGTTGAGAGTGTCACATTTGCAGAGTTAACCCAGGTTAACCCAATGTGTGATAGTGTCTGTGTGCACTGTAAACAGGACGGGTGGGAGACCTTGTCCCAATCTAATCAAGAAAAATAGATTGTATTTATCTCCGAAATTCACACTGTTTCCTCTCCTCTGTGTGTGCAGCCTTCGACCAACCTGGATCGTACTCAAAACATCCACACAGTCGTTTATTATTATTTTTCTCTGCAACCGGATGTGTTAAATCCACCTCAAAGTCCAGTCGGAGAGGACAGGTGAGTTTGCGAGTGAATCTGTGAATCTCAGAGACTCAGAGATGCTGTAAAACGCCCTTCGAGTGCAGGCGGAGCGGAGAAGGAAAAGCGAAGTGAGGTGAACTTATAAAACAATTTTATAGAGTTTATCTGGGACCACATCTAAATAAATCATTCCATTCAGATGCAGCCCCGAGCAGTGGTACTTTTTCCCTTCACTCTTTTTTTTTTTGGCCACATTTCGCTCTGACAGAGACTCTCTCTCCCTCTCTGAGTGTCTGTTTAATCCTCTCTGCCTCTCTCATCCCTCTCTCTCTCCGTCTCTCCTTCCCTTTTTCTCAGCTGTTAACAATAGAGCCATTCATGTGGCCACATTTTGAAACATGGTGTGGGAGGTTGGAGGGGGCCAGAGGTGACACTGTAGGGGAGGTGGGGGGGTGGGAGGGGGCTTTTCCAATCTTTTCTTCTCTGGAGCTCTTTTATGAGGGCAGAAACATCATTTTCTCAACCCAAGCGTCGCCCTCTGCGACCCCAGAGCTGAGCTGAGAAGACTCAAGTGTCAGTCTCCCTGACCTCCCCCCCTGACCTCTCACACCTCCTGCTTCCCATCAACTCTTCCACTCCACTCTCTCCCACTTTTTCAACCGAGCAGCCAACTTGTAAACCACTAAGCAATGTTTTTTCCTTTTTTTAATTTTTTTTTTTTATCTTAATGTCCATTTCCAATCAAATTAACCAACTCGCTACACAAAAAGTTACACAATAGAGTCTCCACCACTGTGTGTCTTTCTTCTGTGCACTTTCCTCTCTGCTCTCGTCCATCTGCATGTTGTCTGCCATTTGTACCTGCTCTGGGCAGCATATGGACAGCTCCAACATTTCCCAGATTCCACAGCAGCAACCCGAGCCATGTCCAGACCAAAGCCGGGCACACAGGTGCAGCCGGCTGAGGGGAGGGAGGGGGAACAAGGGGACGAGGGTGTGTTGCAAATGTATGTCTGCATGAACATGAGAGTACAAAGGGGGTGGGGGGTGGCATACAGGCAGGCGGGGCTGTCGGGGAGGGTCAGACAGTGCCAGCACCAAGTCCATGAGAGAAAAATCCAAGAAGAAAAAAAATGAGGCCAGAGACAAAAAGAGAGAGAGAGAGCGAGAGAAGTGGGATTCAAAGTGATAAAGCATCAGAACAAACACATAAGGACAAAGGGAAAACAATAATTTTGGACAGCTTGCTCCTGCACTCATGAATGTGGAAAAAATTGTGTCGTGACAAAAAAAACAGATAGAAGAGGACACTGTGGTTGGCACAAAAATAAACCAAAAGGAAATCAGCGTGGAGGATTTACTCGAATCTCTGCTAAAACTTTGACCTCTGCCATCCTCTGAGGAGGGGGGGGGGTGTTTGTCCTTGAGCTAACCACAACCTGGTGAGAGCGGGACGCCGAGGAGAGACAGCAAAGGCCCGATCTATTAGAGAATAATAAATGACGGCGGCATTCGGGTCTGTGGCGGGACAGATTTATGGCGGGCCCTGCGCATAAAGCTGTCCGCACTAATCTCATGGTATACACAACGTAATCACACACACAGGGGCTCTGAGTGAATCCCCCCCTCCCCGTCCGTCCCGCCCCGCCAGCTCCTCCCACTTTTTAATGTACACACGCTGTCAGACGCACAGCAGGGGAGCACGCAAACCAATCGGCTACGGGAGGAACACACACTCCGTATGACAAGCGTGCACGCACACACGCCTGCTGAGCTGAAACACCTGCGGGCCATCTAGTAGCTGTCGAAAGTAAATCCACCGGGTCTCATTTGCTGGAGAGCTGCTTTTCCAAAGAATGCCACAATGAGCACGCACACACACACACGCACGCACGCACGCACGCACGCACGCACACACACACACACACACACACACACACACACACACACACACACACACACACACACACACACACACACACACACACACACACACAGAGAGAGAGAGGGGAAAATTTCGAACATGTCATTTGAGCCCGAGTGGAATCTTTAAACCGCCCATTCTGCACCATAATTAATTTTCTTCAAATGCACTTTAATGGCTCTTTCTATCAAACAAGTGCTAAAGTCTTGAAGGAGCATTAAAAGACGTGCTCCTCCGGTATGAATAAAACGATTCAAAAGATTTTTTTTTTGGAAATGTAAAGTTATCTCACCCCACTGACAGACTGTTTTACCAGCTTTAAGGAAAATATTATTTCAAGCCTCGGCGCTGGATTAAATCACTTGCTACGACGGAGTTATTTTGCAGAGCACCCACACAGAGGAGGGACTGCAGGAGCTATCACTTTCCCCTCTTCTGCTGTAGCAATCAGCACAGCCCAGAAACACCAACAACATATAATGCAAAACACATGGCCTGGAGCATTTAAAACATGAATCCACAATCTGTGTCTGACACTGTACATGTAGGAACAGCAGCTCCATCGAACTGACCTGTTGTGCTCGACACGTCTCCCCTACATCTTTTGCCTGCAGCTGCGTCTGATAGGTTTAAAATTAAAGATTCAGGAGCTTTTCCGTTTTCCTCGTGTTGCGCTCTTTTATCTTGACCTCATCTTTGATCAGTGCCGTGACTGAAAGGGCCTTTTCAATACCTGTAAAAGCTGTTTGAAACCCATTTTGCAAGTTGAGCTTGAGGCCTGGTGTCAAAAAGTGCTATTATCATCTACAGCTTTATCCGTGTGTGAGGTCATCCTGTGACATATGACTGAACAAATTCTGTGTTCATATTTTTATATGTACACAAAATAGTCATATATGTCTCAGAGCACAAAATTAAAAAAAAAAAAGAAAAGAAAATCCCTCTGTAGCTTCTAAATTAAAGAAATTATGTAATTCCTGCAGCTTTGAGACATTATTTGTCATCTTAAACTGTAGGAAGTAGCAATCAATGGTTATAATTTAGTTATTTGAACTTCTGCATCATCTGACAGGACCCTCGGAGACGCTGCCGCTTCTGCTTCCATCAGCGCACAGGGCCGGAAAACGGTTTTAAAATATCCATAATCATTATTACTGTCTTCATTAAAGAACCATATACCCTGGAGAAGAGCCACAGAAAGTGGTCTTTGACTGTGTGTACAGAGCTGTGGAGAGAGAGAGAGAGAGAGGCACATTTGTACGAGATCGGGGCAGACAGAAGGGTTAGGACGAGACGGAGAGGAGGGGAAGAGGGAGCTATAATGTAAATTGATGAGAGTTTGAGTCTCTCTAGAAGCCATGGCCCAGATACCTCCGAACATTTCTATTACGGGTGGGATGGATGGGAGTTCGACGGGGAGCAGGAGAGAGGGAATAAAAGTTACATGCTTGGTTTCTATCCAAAACTTTTCCTGTATTATAGCATCGTCTGTTTACTTGGACAAAGGTGGATGTAAACAGAAAGGATGCCAAACTGATCTTCTTTGACACCACTGGTGGGTCGGTCAGTACAAATTCTGGGCGGACAATATTTACTCAAAAACCGAGCGACCCGATAGCTGAAAGTTTCAGGCACATGGGTGGAAATGCCGTCAGCAGAGTTGCTGTTTCGATTCCCGGCATGCCGGACCTCTTTCTTCAAACATTTCCTGTCTGTCACTCCTGCTGCTAATCCAATAAAGGCAAATTGTCCAAAAAAAAAGTATTAAAAGAAAAACAAATCCACTTAAACCTCCAGAATTTTTTATTAAAAACCTGGGGGAGATATTTAATTTTCCAAAACTATCAAATATGTCAATATTGAATTTGGAAGGAAAAAAAAACCCCACAAATCATGAGGAATATTACCGTTTGATGGAAAAATAAAGCCATTAAAACACAGCATCTTTGGCTTTGAAGCATCACAATACTGAAGCATCAATAAAAAAAGATCTGTAATCCTGTTATTTGCAGCTAAAGCAGAAAGCAGGAATTAAAAGACTTTAATCAAACTGACTACCTGCCCAGCATCACGATGGAACATCCAGCAGAGAAAGAGCCAGATATCTCCCTAAGGAGGTGGTGGAGACCAAAACAAAGCTAAAAAAAAAATTAAAAAAAAGGAGTGGGTGTTGGATTTAAAATGACCAGGTGGATATGAATGTGAAAGCTTCCTCTTTCAAATGTTAACGCCAACAACAAGGTAATTATACGTCAGTGGTTTGTTCTGTTGCGTCCAAGTGGACTAAAATAAATAGCAGGTTCAATGTCGGGAAATAAAAGACGAGGGAAAGATAAGCCAGCGATGAAGAGCAGCGTGAACAAGCACAAGGTTGATGTAAAGTCAGTGAGCTCTGCAAAGCCCTCAGGAATGTTGGTGGTGAGAAACGACAAGGGCTGTAATAGTTTCCATATGGTGAGAGAGGGAGAGGGATGAGAGGAAAAGAAGCAGTGAGGAGAAAGGTAATGCAACATTGATGAGGACTAGGAAGAGAGAGGAAGAGAGGAAGACAGAGAGAGAGAGAGAGAGAGAGAGAGAGAGAGAGAGAGAGAGAGAGAGAGAGAGAGAGAGAGAGAGAGAGAGAGAGAGATGGGAGGTGGCAGTCAGCAGGTAGGGATGCAGAGCTGTGTTTGAATAGTTAGTTGGCATCATGGGACTTTGAAGGTAACTGCGTCCTTGTCATCATCAGTCTCACACACACACACACACACACACACACACACACACACACACACACACACACACACACACACACACACACACACACACACACACACACACACACACTTGTCCGGAGGCGGTCCAGAATGCTGCAGCGTCGGTGTCACATCCAGTACACATCACCTGTCGGATCACCACGGAGACACGGGATGGAGGCACACCGGACGCCTTGGCATTTACAAAGAGCACGTAGGAACACAGACACACACTGTGTTTGTCCCCCTTATAAACACGCACGCACGCGCACACAGTCTTCATCTCCCTTGTTGCAGTGCCCCTGCTGCGTTCAATACATCCCATACAATACAATGCAGCAGATGAGCGTATCGCATTAAGTTGAAACTTGTAGCTGCATCATAAAGAGAAGCTAGAACTAACTGCGGAGAGATACTTTTTTTTTTTTTCCCCCTTTGAACAAACGCAGCCATATTCAGGTCAACAGAAACTTTTCTCAAGCAAACATCCCCCCTCTCTCTTCTTCCTCATCTCTCTCATTTGCATCCTTGTTCCTGAGCTTTTTTTTTTTTCATGTTTCTGCTCCTGCATCTGCAGCTCAGAACTTTTGTTCACCGCTTCTTTTGACTCCTCCAAACAGTCGCCAGATGCGAGTTGTAGAAACTCAAGCTGCTCCTCTTCCTCGGTTTCTTCACCTCTCTACACCTTTCTCCAGCTTTCTTTTCTATCCAGCCGACCATGTGTCACCTCACATGTTTGCAGCTTTTCTGAGATTTTTGTTTTATTATCTGTGCTTTAGTCATAAAAAAAATAATTAAGATCATAAATACATGTTCATAATTCATACCGGCACCCTTGAGGCACTTTAGAAACAATTTTTTTTATTACTTTGCTTTACTTTTTTATTGATCCGTATGTATGATGCTTTACTATTTCTACTATATGGTAATGTATACTATTGGTCTTTGTCATATTTATACATCTATGTCTCTGTAAACTCTCAGTGGGACCTCATCTGACAGGTTATAAAATGGTTTTGTTTAGTTAAACAAGTTGGAGAATTTTCTCCACCCAAAAGGAAAGGAATAGTTTTCCTCTCCTGTTTTTATATAAGTGTTATGTTTCTCTAAAAACGAACTAACCAGCAACCATAAAGCCGCAGAGATGTGTTTTTGTCCAAAGTCATTTTTTTCCCCCCGATTGTTTCAAAAAGAAATTTAACCATCCCTGTGGGTGATCACATGAGCCTAAACTCATACGTCTGACTTCCCTGCTCACAGAAACAGTACTCCCCATCTTTTTCGTTTTCTGTCTTCACCTCTGAACCATCTCCAACCACCTACTCTTCCTGTTCCTATATCTCTTCTCCTCTCACCTGCCCTCCCCCACTCCATCCTTCCCGCCCGATTTCAGCATGTACTCCGGATGATTTGCAGCAGTCTGGATTGGTCCCATTAAGGTGGTCTATAGTGGAGGTGTGTGGTGATAGAGCACTACGGGCCTTTGACAGCTCTGTGTGTGTGTGTGTGTGTGTGTGTGTGTGTGTGTGTGTGTGTGTGTGTGTGTGTGTGTGTGTGTGTGTGTGTGTGTGTGTGTGTGTGTGTGTGTGTGTGGGGGGGGGTTGATTGAGAGGGCCCCCACAGTACGCAAATGGATACACCTACGCATGTGAGGCTGAAGGAGACCCTTGAGACAAACGCACACACAAACACACAGACCCCTATAACTCCCAGTGAGGTCTTTAGTGTGTTTAAGTATTTAACTTATGATGACATATATGTAGAGAATAAACACGCATACATGGATGGTGGCAGCTGGTGTTTACGTCTGGTGTGTGAAAAGTCTTTGAGAGTCGACTCATTCACTCCAACCACCTCACTAATTTAATTAGGTCACCCAGTGCTCCGGAGGAATGAAGGTTATAATGCATGCAAGTGACTCTCACACACACTCACACTCTCACACACACACACACACACACACACACACACACACACACACACACACACACACACACACACACACACACACACACACACACACACACACACACACACACACACACAGAAAGAGAATCATCCACTATGCATCCCACTGGGAGTGAAGGAGTGAGGTGAGACGCTGACCTGCCACAGTGTGGGTCACCTACATTTCCAAAGCTGTGTGTGTGTGTGTGTGTGTGTGTGTGTGTGTGTGTGTGTGTGTGTGTGTGTGTGTGTGTGTGTGTGTGTGTGTGTGTGTGTGTGTGTGTGTGTGTCTACATGCATGTGTTCATGCATGTAGGCGTTCTCCCGGGGGTCCCCCTCTCCCCATCTGTGACCTGAGGGCCACTCTTGTGTGTATGTGTGTGGAGGTTCAACTTTGCTCTGGAGAGGCCACAGGGTGCAGGGAGTCTGAAACTTTAGCTAAAGGCGACTCAACTTAAGCTCAGTCAGGCCACGGTGTCAGGAGTGCAGTGTAATCCATAGGGGGCCCCTAGGGGCCACCAAGTATGCAGGGGCTCCTGGGATATGTTTTTTTTTTTTTTTTTTTTTTTTTTAACCAAGTAAGCTAAAGAACAAAGAAAGTATTTGCTCCATTTTATGAACATCTATCTTTTTACCCTTTAAAGGGTGAAGCTTGTGTTATTCTATAGATTTTATGATTGTCTGAAAATCCAATAAAAACACCAAAACCAACAATACATTTCTTAATATTTAGTTTTTTAAACCTGTGACTCTTTAAAAACTCCAGTCTTTCCTTAAAAAAAAAGTTTTCTAAAATATCTGGCTCATATAATTTTTGACAAATGGTACTAATTCTCTGGGGACTATGTTCTGCTGTGGATTAATACACATTGTAAATTGATAAATATTTATGGCAGCAGGACAATGTGTGTGAGATTGATTTAAAATAAACTAAAGTGCTCAGGTTTATGATTATGATAGAACACCAGTGCAACAGTATGGCTCACTAACGGGTTATTGGGCAACAATGGAGTTCTATAACACACAGGAATAAAATACATAAAACACACTTTGGTTGAATTAGATCTATAAATCAAATTGATTTCATATATTTTGAAGATTTGTTGATTAAAAAAAAGTATTATTATCACAGTGGGCCACTGCAAGGCAACCGGCAGAGACTCAAAGTCCCTGCTCTGACCAACCTGTCATCTTTCCGTTTCATTTTTAAGTGTCAGAACAAAATCATAAAATAATGATATCAGGATAATATATGTTTAGGGGGTTGTAGGAATCATAATCCCAGGATATGTGTGTGTTTGCTGTGTGTATGCTGACAGGGGCCTTGTGTATCTGCAGCAGTGTCTTAATCCACCATTTGAAATGGGAACCTGGCTTCCATTCGGTTTCCCCACAGGCTCCGAGGAGCGCTACCCGACTCTCAGATTCTCAGCTACTCCGACTCCAGTGGAACGCATCTTGAAGCGATTTTGGGCTCAAACCCTCTGCTGCTCCCTCTCTCTTTTTTTTTTTTTTTTTGCCCTCTTTCGTTGGCTATACCCTCTCTCGCCCCCCTTCTCCCCTCACCCACCCAAACGCCTCCTCCCGTTTTCAGCTGAGGGAAGATTTAAGGGCTTAGGGGAAAGCGCTGGAGCGGCAGTCCCGGCTCGACCCAGGGGTTGTGGAGCCCCGCGGTAAAATCAACAGTTAGCCCGCTGCAAAGAGCACAGGCTCCGAGCGGCCAGGGAGGGAGAGATGCGTCCACAAAAGTAGGACAGACGGGGTCTGGGACTGGCTGACGGCTGCCTCAATTGCAAACAGACACACATAAGTGCAACAACATGCACACGCACACAAACACGCTGAAAGAGAAAGCCTCCGGGTCATCAAAAATCCTATTCACTGCTGTCAGGATATTGAAGAGTACCATGCCAATATTTCAGAGCAGATAGCTTTGCCAGAATGTGGTGTGTGTGTGTGTGTGTGTGTGTGTGTGTGTGTGTGTGTGTGTGTGTGTGTGTGTGTGTGTGTGTGTGTGTGTGTGTGTGTGCGCGCGCGTGCGTGTGTGCCAGTGTGAGAGTGCACGGCTGCGTGTGGGCGTGTGCTTGAGCACGTCCGTGAGCGTGCCTCGCCACTTCTCTCCCTCTTTATTTTCAAAAGAGTGGCTGTTTCAAAAGTCACCCGGGTATTTTCAAGGGGCCTGTCTAATTCATGCAGGTGAAGTGTTCTAAAGTTCCATTCGCCGTTTACCTGCGGGGCCTGAAAAACACACACACACACACACACACACACACACACACACACACACACACACACACACACACACACACACACACACACACACACACACACACACACACACACACACACACACGACCTCACCTCGTTCCTTCCCCTCCCCTCCCTCCCTTTTATCACAACTTCTATCCTTTTGTCCTTCACTTTTCTCCTGTCCCTCCACACCTGCCTCCCCCTGCTGCACACCTTCCCTTTCTTTCCCTCTTCTCCTTATCCTTCCTTCTCTCCTTTGCTCCCCTCCCTCCTCCTCCTCTCTTTTTTTTTTTTACCTCATCCATCCCTCATCCTCTTTCTCTCTGCCTCTCAGTGTTTGAAGCAGAGTGTTTGTCTCTAGGGCTGGATGATTGACAGCTGAGAGAGAGCCAGGCAGCTCTCTGGTGACAGATAAGGACTTTGGCTCTATTACTCACTGGGTCCCACAGACAAACACATACACACACACACACACACACACACACACACACACACACACACACACACACACACACACACACACACACACACACACACACACACACACACACACACACACACACATAAACTCTCACCCATCCTCCCACACGCACACGGATTCACTTACTCGCCTGTGCGCACACACACAGAGAGAGAGAGAAACACACACAGAGAGAGAAACACACACTCCAGGTCCCATGCTGCTCCCACAGTTCGGCAGGGAGCAGACAAACCTATTTGCATTAGGAAGCAGCGTGTAAAATAAATAAAGAATCGCATGAATCGAGGAATAAATAGACAGGAGGCACGGCTGGGGATGAGTATGACTGATTTGCAGAGTGTGCGTGTGTGTGTGTGTGTGTGTGTGTGTGTGTGTGTGTGTGTGTGTGTGTGTGTGTGTGTGTGTGTGTGTGTGTGTGTGTGTGTGTGTGTGTGTGTGTGTGTGCGCGCGCGCTCTTTTTCAACCTCTGGGCTCCCGAGTGGGGAGCGCGGCAGTGCAGCAAAAAGAAACACCCTGCACACCCTGTTGAACACACACAAACAGTCAAATATAAATTAAAAAGATTCTACAAAGCCAAAATCATTATGGTAATAAAAAAAATGAAAGATTCCAAAAATACTGCTTTATCCCTCCCTTTGTTTCAGGGGACCTCCGGAGAGACTGTTGCTGACAATGAAATCGGGAAAGAGTGAGACGGAGGAAAAGAGGGGAAAGAGTTTTTGCCTCCGATCTGCTTTTCCGCGAACATCTCCCTCTACAGCCGCCCAAATCTCTGGATTGCAACCCTCTGTGCTTGCTTCAAAGAGAGAAATTGGATTGGAGTGCAACTGGTCCAAATTGGGTACATGTTTATGTTCTTGGCACAAGAAAAGAAGGAGAAAGAAAAAGAAAAAAAAATGGAAAAAGAAGAAGCCTTGGTGACTTGTTGATTGACAGCTAGAAGTGAGAGGAAAATGGTGAGAAAGAGAGGCAGCCGGCGCATAAACAGGTGCAGCATCAGACACGGAGAGGGAAAACAGAACAAGAACAGGAAAGGAGAGCAAACACGGAATTAGAGAAGAACATGGTGAGTTCAATACTTATGCAAGTCTGTGCAAGAGTAAAAAAAAAGGCTGAAAATGTGGGAGGGGGGTGGGGGGATGCAGAAGAAAGCGAGCAGAGGGTGGTGGGAGATAGAAGGAGAGATGGATGAAAGACTGAGAGATGCTTGCCGAGTTACAGGTGTGTGTGTATCAGGGAGTCGTAGGGGAGGAAAAGAGGGGGAGAAAAGATGAGCGAGGAATAATTAGGCCGACCCCCAGCTGAGGAGTGTGGCAGGTGAAAGGACAAATGGAGGGGAAAAATGAGGAGGAAAGATGGATGGATGGTGGGGAGATGAAGGAGGAAAGGGGTTGAAGGCAAGGACGCCGTGACATAGTGGGGGAATAAAAAAAATAAAATAAAAAAGAACGAAAAAGCTAAGGCATGACTAAAGAAATGGCAGGCTCAGCGTGAGAGAAAGGAGAGGAGGGCAGCCTGGAGGACAGAGGTTTAAAAGTAAGAGGAGAGAAAGAGGAGGAGGTGGAGGAGATGGAGATAGACGCTGAGCATGAAAATGGCCTTTGTCATCCTTTCTCAAAACACATTGCCGGAAGACAAAGGGAGCGTGAGCGCGAGCTGCTTCTTCCAGCATCTCTTAGATGACAATAGCTATTTGTCTCCTCGTCAGAGAAAGGAGAAGGTACAGAACGCGCTGTTCTTCATGTCTCTTCCTCCTTGCTTGCTTCTCATCTTCCCCACCCATCCCTCCATCCCAAACACTTTGTTCCCCCCCTCTCTCTCCACGGGCCATGCATGGATCTAAACATCCCCGACTCTCTGGTAATGGCCGTCTGGCTGGGTGCGAGGGTGGGCGGGGGGGGGGGTTGTGGGGACACTTCCCCACCCCACCTCCCTCACTTGAGGTTGGAGGTTAGGGGTCATGCTTGAGTGCTGATGGTGCACCCAGCCAGACAAAGCAGATTAGCACGCACACATACAGGCCAGAGCAGTGGTATGTCACCCCTCTGAACCTCCCCCCTCTCCCAGCTTGCTCCCAAGCCTCCCTTCTCATTGGGTGAAATGGGATCATATGTTACAGGTTGCACCAATGGGAGGTCAAGGCCTCAATTGTGCCTGCGGTCAGCGGTCAAACCACCTCTTGCTGCGGGCAGTGATGTGACTGCGGGGTTAGTATTCATGGCGAACAAAGTGCAGATTAACAGCGAGCATTATTTGGCGTGTTGACTCATCTAAAACTGACATGTCCACCATAAAGTGGATATTTAAAATCAGTATAATCCACATTTATCAAATTACACACACTTAGTGTAGCTCTGAACCTGCTGCTGATTCATATTATCTGAGCAGTGATTAACTCTAAATTCATTTAGTCATCTAGTCTGCTTTCTTTTTGCTTTTTGCTAATATATATATATATATTAAAAGACAAGATTAAGGTTGCTTGGTAACGCTGTATTATGTCTCAGTAACATGTCCTTACCACCCTGAGATATCCACTACACAGGGATAGATTCTCCAGCCACAACAAATCAATGTTGTTCTGCAGAAAGTCTCTAAAAACATATCAAAACAGTTGCAAACAACAATTATTTGTCTTTGCTCTCATTTTGCCATGATATAATGGACGTGCAGATTTCCATTTGTGTGCATTTCAAGGACTTCTCCTCCACGTAGGCTTGACAATTGGGCTTTTATGTTTTTTGTCTTGGTCTATCGAAATTAGAACCTAAAAAACCTTTTTTAAAACTGAGCACCAGCCAATGCAATGAAAACAGATTCAAACTGTTTCCAATAGAAATAAACTTTTATAAAGTTTCCATGAGACAGTCTTAATTAAGCATGAAAAAAAATGACTTTATTTGGGGAAAAAAATTTAAACAATGTGTTGTTTTTTTTGGATCCAGCTTCAGATATTCTCACTTCAGTGGCAGATTTTTTTTTTTTTTTTTTTTTTTCAACAAAGTAACTCTTTAAAGAAGTGACTGCAGACGGAAAAAAAAAAATGGACAAGTGTAAAAACACATTCAGCCCAAGAAAGAATGTAACAACAACAACAGATCAATTTTGACGTCCTTCATTCCTCTGCTGATCTGTGTGTGAGGTTCTCCTTCTGATCTGGCAGCAGTGGGCAGCTCTGCCAGTGTGTTTAGAAGTGTTAAAAGCCCCCCTGACCTGCTGCAGTCTGTTATTAGGCCTACTGACTGCCAGGCCTGCTAACTCGTACTGGCATCAATGCCCACGCCTGGCAACACACACACACACACACCAACCGGTCAGAGACACAAACTCACATGTGCAAACACTTACAGGAAAACATGCACACACACACACACACACACACACACACACACACACACACACACACACACACACACACACACACACACACGCACACACACGCACACACACGCACACACACGCCCAACGGGCACTCAGCAGAGGGTGAATAGCCAGTGATCCACCTCCTCCTTCCGCCTTATCAGCGAGTCGCGTTCCGCCTTAGCCATGCATACTGTACAGTCATTAATCATGATTCTCATTAATTATCTATGCACCCGGCTGGCTAATTAACACATCAGCTCAAGCAGAACTAATGCTGCATGCTAGTTCACCTCCCACTCACACCCAACACTTCCCAACCCACACACACACACACACACACACACCCGACAAACCAACTCCAACCCTGCTTCTGTCAAAACTTTCGTCTCCGTCAGCTGCGTGGAGGAAACACACTTGTGACAAAAAAGCTTTAATGTGACAAACCGCTAACTGCAAATTAAAGGAACGTTCTGCGACGTTTTCTCGGTGTGTGCCGTTTCATGTCTTTCTGCTGTAACCCGTATTCGCTGCTCTTGTCACGTCTTTCCAGTGGCACGCTCCAGTCCATTTCACTGAAAGTATTTTGACAGGCCCCTAATGAATAGACATGAACGGCATTTACACACACACACACAACACACAGGTGGGGATCGCAGTAGTGCTCGCTTGCGAAGGAATACTATAGCTTGAATAAAAAGCCACGGGGTCTTCAAATATGTCCACCACATTTTGCCTGACAAAGAGTCCAAAAAATAAAAATAAAAAACTAACAACTTTGATGGTTGTTAAATCTAAAAACCGAGACAATCTGCACATTTTAGGAGCCCCAGTCATTCAATGTTTGGTATTTAACTTGATAAATTACCGCCGTGTCGTCACACCATGTTCTGCAACCACTTTCTTAGCATTTCAGGACTAATTTACAGGCTTCTAATGTGGATCTGGTTCTTTGCTGGCTATAAGAGGTCTTGTCACATTGTGAGGTTTACACTCCATAAAACAATAAAAAAGTTATATATATAAAATATATAGCGATATTTATACCTCTTTAAAATTGATTTCAAAATAAATCAACACCCAATTTAATCACTCAGGATCCCTTGCAAATGAAATCAGGAAGATGTGAAGAGAAAGACGAACTATACATAAAATCCCACTGTTTAGACCCTGAAATAAGTGAAATGGATGGAATGGGAACTTTTAAAGTCTTGAATATATTGGAACTTCCGATTTTAAGCCCCTAACACCGATTCAACCCAGTGTCACGCCAAAGCGTGTAACACACCCATCAGTCCACTAGAGGATACCGTGTCAGTGCCACATTTTGTCTTGCCAATGCGTGAAAGGTATGGTGCCCTCAGGTTTAGGCATCTAAAACCACGCGGTTAGGTTCAAGAAAAGATTGTTTTTTGGTTTAAAATAAATAATTTTACATTAGTAATGCTACGTACGTCATGTATGTCAATTTCCATACGTTACCCAAGTTAAATACGTTACATTTTGTCCAAAACGTTGACTTTTGCTTTCTCAAGGACTGAAATGTCCTGTGTTCGTTCAATCCAACCAAGCCCAACTAACTATGAGGACTTTATCACTCTTTGTACTTCATCGCATCACCTCCATCTTCAAGCCTGGTGAGTGTACTTTTCACGCCTCGGCGAGTCAAAACCTGACGCTGACACAGAATCCTCTAGTGGACTGACGGATGTATTACACGTTCACCGTGCTGACCGATCACTACAATTTAAATGTGGTTGTTTGCATTTTAGGGACGTTTCCTCTCGGTTTGATCATAAAGGACACATGGGAGCAGGAAGCAGTAACAGGCAGTGAGATTGATTCAAAACGACTCCATTCAGAGTACAGGAGAAGGCCCGCGTCCTGCTGGGATATCTGGCCGCTCCATGTGGTTGATATGCAGGTCCAGCTTCCACAGTATTTACTCCCTTTAATCTCCCATGAGGCCTTGGGCAGAAGTGAGATATATGCCTGGGGGTAAAACGGAGGCTAATTCACACTCAGACATGGAATTATAATGTTTCCATGCATGAAGCTGCTGAATAATTTACAGCATTCAATGGCTTAACATTTCTCATCCTGCACACATGCATGTACACACACACACACACACACACACACACACACACACACACACACACACACACACACACACACACACACACACACACACACACACACACACACACAGGTCTGGAAACGCCCAGGTTGTAGTGCAGATTTAGTCGTCGCCATCGCCTCACCAATCTCTCACTGGTGCATCACTAAACACAGCCCCCTCATCTCATTCTTTCTGACAGGCGGTGCAGCATGTAATCATGTCCCCCATGAAACCAGGGCGGTAATCTCACACACTTGTCTGGCCATTATTACGTCGGGCTCTGGCTTCTCTCTGCCCACACACTGCCGTCCCTCAACCTCTCTTATCCACAACTTGTTCCTTCAGCTGAGCTCTGATTTCTCTATCTCTACTTCATTTTCTCTCTCCCTCTCACCCTCTCCCTCACCCGATCACCCTCTCTCTCACCCGCTCACCCTCTCTCCCTCTCTCTCACCCGCTCACCCTCTCTCCCCCCCCTCCCTCTCCCTTCTCTCTCTCTCTCAGGCCCAAAGCCTGAATGAGAGAACGAATGAGAAAGAGGCACTGTGACATTAATGAGATTGCTCGTTAAGAAAGGAGGGAGAAGGAGAGAGGAAGGGATGTGGAAAATGGAGTAGCTGTAATTGGGAGGGTTTTTTTTGAAAAGGAGAGAAAAGAAAAGACAGAATTAGGTTTCCTTCCATGGCCTGTCTGAAAGGAGATACAGAGGGGACTAAATATAAGGTGAGAGAATGACTTGTCGGATTTCTCAAGAGGTGCTAAAGGTCAGATACACCTATCAATCAGGTTCATACAAAAGGGGCCGGGTCTGCCCCCACCCCATCCACCTCTCTTCGGGAGACAAAGAAACACTTTACAGTAACAGACTTCTGGAGACTATTTCCTTGCGGCTCTTGCAGCCACTGCACTGTCAGCAGGCCCATTACAGAAATGCATTCCATTAGTGTTTCACTTCTTGTTGGGCAGCGAGGCTGGAAAGCTGCTTCACAACACCAGACGCATCCTGCAGATACAGCTTGGTTCATAGCAATATAAAGAAGCGTCAGGTCCTTTCTCCGTGTGGGTAAAAAAATATTTACTCTGTCTTCAAGGAGTGACGCAGCATCCTTTGGAGTATATTTTCTCTTTGAGGCGTCGGACTTCTCTTGAAACTTTTTGCAGCTCATAATACTTGCTAATACATTTACAGAAACTGATATCCCAGTGTGTGAATGAGCAACCACCCCGAATAAGTCCGTGTGTGGCTGAAAGCGTGGGGTTTTGCATTTCTTAATGTGTAAATTTTTGTCAATAGATGTGTGTGTGTGTGTGTGTGTGTGTGTGTGTGTGTGTGTGTGTGTGTGTGTGTGTGTGTGTGTGTGTGTGTGTGTGTGTGTGTGTGTGTGTGTGTGTGTGTGTGTGTGTGTGTGTAAATCAGTGTAATCCCTCGCTATGGGATGCCCTCCCTTCTTCCTGTGCCAGATGAGGAGATATTCTGCCAAATTCGACGGGCTGCCAACTGCAAAATATACACTCCGGAGCGCACACCGAAATCATACGCTGGCATGTGGTGCATGCATATAGGACACAAAGAGCTTCTGTATGGATGCATATGCGCAGAAACACACGGGAGCTCTTGGCTGGGTGTGGGCAGGTTTATTCTCGTCTATAGGTCTGGAAAGAAATGTTTCGGGGGATTAGGGAGCGAGCCCACGAGGAGGTAGATGGAGGAGCTCCGAGTGAGGGATGGAAGGATGAAGACGAAGAGAAGACGACGGAGCAAATGAAAGACTGGAGAGGGGAAATCGGATCCAGAGGCAGGATGACGGAGGAATAAAAGCAGGCCAAGCTTCCGCTATGAAATGGTTAAACTCTGTGGTTTATACAGCAGGATGGATTATCTCTACCTCTCTGTGTCTCCCCCCCCCTCCTGCTCCAATCTCTCCATTGTGCGCCGCTATAGAGCTCTATGGAAGCAGCGGTGTAGGGGGGAATTGAAAGAAATTCCCTCTCATTCTCTTTCTCCAGCTAAATTAATAATATGAAGCTCTCTATCCCTCTCAGTCTGCTTTATCCTCCTATTCGCCCCCCTCCTCCACTTTATCTCAGAGTATTCCTTGATTCTATTATTCCCTTGGCTGTATGCTTGAGTTATAGGAGTATACGCTGCTGCTGCTGCGTGTATTCAAAGCAAGCTCGGCAGGCTGCACACCAAACTGAGCATGAGAATTTTTTTATTTATTTTTTTGCTGGTGAGAGACTCAAAGTGAGAAAAGAGTGCGAAATAGCGAGAGATAGATACAAGTGCGACAAAGGGAAAGCAGGAGAGAGCCGATGGAGGCTGGGTGGGAGAGAATGGGGCAGAGAGAGAGAGAGAGAGAGAGAGTGACGAGCTGAGGCGGAGGTGTGAGATGAGTCCAAATAGATCAGAGTCACAGTTTCTAATAAGAGGTATGACACATTCTCATCTTTTACCTTCCCTATTTTTTTTTTCTTAACCCTCTTTTCCTCCCAGTTTTTTCCTCCTTATGTCTCCCTTTATCTCTCCTCTGCCTTTGTTCTTCATCGCTGCTTGAACAGGAGTGAAAATATGGCCAAAAAAAAATCAGGAGCCTGCATGCAGTATTTTAAAAGCACAAATCATGAACAGGAAATGATTAATTTAAGTGCATAAATTATTACAAAATCCTGGTTCTTGTGCACAGATGACCTGTTGGAGTCTTTTATAGATTTCGGAGGCGTTAGCAGACAGCTTTTGTTTCACTCGGCCGCATATTGGTCCCCACACCTCCTCTCACCTCTCACCTTTGACTTCTTGTGGTTTGTTTAAGCAGGAAACATTGCAGCACTAAAGTATGCCAAGCTGTGAACACTATGTTTCCACTGCAGCCTTCTACAGCAGCGGGATAGCGGCGCTGAGCAATGCTACTGTGGTGAACCTGTGACAATCTCCCACTCCAACAATCTGCGTCTTGCACTTGCGTGTCTGTGCCGTTTTACTTTTGAGATATCAGCCGTTTGTGACCGTTTGCTGATCACTCTCAAACACATCAGAGCTGCTCTAAGCCACTTGTTGATGCAAACCCTCCATTTCCTGCTGCTGCTGCTTCACATTAAAAGTCCGCCACCAGCAGAGTTTTGTCAGCACCTGTTCAGCCCTGCAACCCAAAGAGCCTGCTTCACAGGCCATGTGGTGATTGAGATACCATTAAGGCATGAAATACAATCCAGGAAGTGAAGTTTGAGAAACAGATCTGAGAATTCGAAGGCTTATTGAACATGGCAAAAGTTCACAATACTCTGAGACGAGACTGAACAAACTCTGGACAGCTATTATTGTATCTTTTGTTGAGACAAACATGATATAATCTGTAGAAAATCTGTCACATTCCCAAATAATACACCAGGAAGTCACAGTAATTGGCCACTGGTGCACCTTGACAGATAAAGTTGTGTTGCTTTGTGGCAAAGAGCCAGGTTACCACGGGGTCATGCCCTCTAAGTTAGCTAGCGGCTCCATTTAAAGGGATGGAGAGGCTACAGTTTTTCACATAGGGGTGGAATAATCTTCGATAAAAAAAAAAAAAAAAAAAACGTCTACACAACAAGATATAGACATATTCTGTACTGCTTGGTCAGGAGATTCGTTTTTGATATTGTAAGAAGCAACGGTACAAACAGAAACTGCCACAATGAGACGCTGAGCTGCAGGCAACCGGCTCTCTGGCAGTTTGAGCAAACCAACAATCTCTGCCCCGCCACGCTGGGAAGTGAAAAAAAAAAAACTGCATTCATTCACGACTGCACTGCTCCTCTCCCTCTTTTCCCCAACTTCCTCACCCCTCCACCCCCCCTTTTGTTCCAGCATCTCTGACAGTGGATGTCTTTAATCAGAGCGTCAATCAGAGAACGGCGCGTGTAAGAGAATGAAGTTAAATCCAATATGAGATACACAAGATAATACAGCTGTTAAAATCATCAGCTGCCTGCCAGATAACAACCCTGTCACCCACATTAAGTGTCTCGCTCTGCCTTTTCTCTCTTCTCCCTCACTTTCGCTCATCGTTGTCGTCGTCTAATCTCGCTCTCTTAATGGCGAAATGAATGGTTGTTAAAGCTCAGCATCTCTCCATCAATTTTTTTGCTTCTTCTCCACACTGAAGTCTTTTTGCATCATCGTCTCCTTCAGGGTTATTATTGTTAACAAGAAGTCTAAATCAAGCCATGACAAACACTTTTGGATAAACTGAAATGAGATTTACAATTATAGTACAAATAAATCCGAACTGAGCAACTTAAGCTGTTAGCCTGTGAAAAATTAATTGAAATAGGAAAATAGTTTTGAAAAAACGCAGAGAATCCTTAAATAACAGATCCAGAAGAAAATCAGTACTTTGTGATGTTTTTCGTTTTACAGAAATAGCTTTAAAATACAGTAAAAGAGGATCAAATTAATTAAACCAATAAGAAGAATATTAACTTGATATGAACCTAAAAACAGACCTTTAATAAAATGTTGCAGTCAAACTATAAAAACCTTAACCCTTGGATAAACCTCCATGCAGAGCCGACCTCTGATTTCTGGATGAAAGCAGCGAGATTATTCATAGGATTGAGGCAGATTAACTGGTTAATGTCCTGCAGCTAACCGTGCCCCGCTGGCCAAACTGGACAGATCACCAGTGAGAAACACAGAAACAGAGACGCTGTGTGTGAGACAGGGAGTCAATTTTAAAAAACAAAAGGAGACAGAGGGAGATGAAACAGTACCACAGGTGGGCAAACCGGTTCAAGGAGGTGAGGAGTGAAAGCCCGTCTGAACGCTGACAGACGCTTAAACTAAACAGACATTTAACAGACAGTTAGATGTGGGAGATAGTCGACGAGGAAAAAAAAATGGTGAATTAATGGAGGGTGACGGCGGGAGGAGCTTCCGTCACCACCTTGCAGGAGCCGATGGAGGCAGAGCTTTGGGTTTAAAACAGCATGGTTAAGGACGGGGAGATCAGATAGGACCGCAAACTATTCATCACGTTGATAGGAAAGGTGACATTTAGTCAGATGACAGCTTGATGCTCGGGGGGGGGAGGGCACAGGACGCAAAAAGGAAAGAAAACTTTGGGGGGAAAAAGGGGCAAAAGTTGTGACTTCCATACAAAAAAGTAGGTTTTTTTGCGTGTATTTGTGTTCTTAAATCAATTATCCTCTGCAACTTTGACCTCAGTCTGGCTTGTGCTGTTGTCTGCCATTCTTATTTAAGAGTGCAGATAGTTTGTACTACAAGACTCGTAGTTCTTTCTTTTGTGTGCAGGTGCGTGGCCAGTTTCCTTTGTCCTGATAGAGGACATGTGTCACCTCCCAAAGACACACACACACACACACACACACACACACACACACACACACACACACACACACACACACACACACACACACACACAGAGAGACAAACACCTGTCCCTTGTCTAGGTGAGAAACGACGCACGGGTGGGACGAAGAGATAGAGAAAGAGCGCGAGGGGCTTTAGAGGGAGAGAAACGGGGCTTACGGAGGACAGAGGGGGGACGGATGGAAAGCTGAAGATAAACTAAGCTTCAGACAGCAAAGCAAAATATGTCCGAGGAGAAAGACGCACTTTGTTGTGAGAGGACAGTGGACAAGGGGACTGACAGGCACAAAGCAGGGGCAGGATGCAAGAGGTGGCAATGGGAGAAAGAGGGAACAAAACAAAAAAAAATGAAGGGAGAGAAGAAGAAGAGGGGAAAAGGCAAAAAGACAGAGGAAAAAGAGAGGGGTGAGGGAGATGAGGGAGAGGAGGGAGGGTCCGCGGGTTCATAATCCCCTTACAGACAGCTTTGTTGAGTGATTGACAGCCCAGCTTGTCACGTTAGAGCCCAAGTGCAGGGGGGATGGAGGGAGGGATTATCTCTTCCCTGGTTTACAACCCTCTCCCCTCCCACACCACCTCATCACCCCCTTTCGATAGGGTCAAGTGGTACAGGCCGCTGTCTGTTGTTTTCACGCTCTCTTTTCACGCTCACCCAGAAACCTTTGCTTTGTCTCGCATGATTGTGTTGTTTTGCAAATAATGCTTAATGCGGTGATGGAGGGGAAGGGACGGTGAGGGGCGCGGGGAGGAGGGTGTACACAATCCCACGCAGGGCACGTACACAAGCGCACGCACCCACGCATGACGCATGCCTGACATCCACACAATCACACACGTAAAAAAAACCTCACTCTATTCGGCATGCAAGGGCATCATGAGGGTAGAGAAAGCACTTAAACAAGACCTTGAGTGAATTCTTTTGTTCTAGCTAAGTACCACCATAATAGAGTTAGCTCGCCCGTCACAAGAGTGATTAAATTTAAGAGGAAACATAAGGAGAAAGCAAAGGTTTTGATTAAATAGATATAACATTAAAAATACAGTTTGAATTAGAGCACTTATGCATGATAGCGGCATTGTTTGGCTGCTCGACGGCGTCGACATTAAGGCTCGGAGGAATCAGATAGTGTGTGTGATTTAGGCAGTGCCAGAACACACCTCAGAGACTGGACGTGCTGCAGTGCTCAGCTGTGCACACACACTGCGCGCACACACACACACACACACACACACACACACACACACACACACACACACACACACACACACACACACACACACACACACACACACACACACACACACACACACACACACACACATCACGGCCACCGGTGGCTTTACTGAAAAAAACACACACACACACACACACACACACACACACACACACACACACACACACACACACACACACACACACACACACACACACACACACACACACACACACACACACACACACACACACACACACACACACACACACACACACAAAGAGGGAAACCAAACACAAACAGCACAGCAGCTGGGAGGACAAGACACACTCTCTTCCAAACCTGAGACCACACAGCCGGAGCGTTATCAGCGCCGTGTAATAAGCATCCCGGACGTATAAGCACACAAGGTACAGGACTGCACATGCTCGGCACAGTGACCCACAGTCGTGCCACTCATCCATCAACCCAAAGCCGAAGAATACAAGAGAGAGACTGTCGAAGAGGAGGGCTTTTGTCCCATCTACCCCATATCCCCCTCCTGAGCACCGGCATTCTTCTGGCTTGATTTTTCTTTGTGGGGAAGGAGGGAAGAAAGAAGGGGAGGATGAAAGAAAATGAAGAAAGGAGGGAGCTCCATCTGTTTTTTTTTTTCTCCCCCTGCCGTGGCTGTGGACCTGCAAGAGCTGCACTCCAATGGGGAGCAAGACTGATAAAGTATCAGGAAGGAAGACAACGATTTTTGGAAGGGAGATTAAATGACCAGGCAGCTAATGAGGGACTGGCTTCCTGATTTGAAGAAAATTTTGAGGGAGTGGTACGAGTGTGTGTGTGTGTGTGTGTGTGTGTGTGTGTGTGTGTGTGTGTGTGTGTGTGTGTGTGTGTGTGTGTGTGTGTGTGTGTGTGTGTGTGTGTGTGTGTGTGTGTGTGTGTGTGTGTGTGTGTGTGTACGCAGGCCGAGCTCTGGTTCACAGCGACTCCCAAATTACTTTGACACCACTGTGATAGGCAATCATGATTATTCATTCTGTCTCCACTACAGAGGGCCTATTTACTGCTGGACAGTGATGAGGAGAAACGGAGACCACAGATCAAAAACCACCCACAAAGAAGGAGAGAGACAAAATGAGCTGTTGGAGGAAAGGAGAGAAAATAGAGGAGAAGGAGATGGGAGCAATTTAAGACCAAAAAAAAACAAAAAAAACAAGGGAATAAATTTTACTGTCTGCCAACCAGCTGTAACATGATAAGGGCTTGGATCTCGAAGGAAACTTACACTGGTGGTAAGCCAGGCAATGAAAGAGAGAGAAAGTAAAGGAAAAGACAAAAGAAATGAAGGGTGGGGGGGTGGGTGGGGATTAGCGTGGAGAAGTGGACTGGTTTTGCAGACGACGACGACGACGACGAGAGGGCTAAGAGTGCGTGTGGGAGAGTGTGAAGCCGGAGAGCCGAGTGTGTGTGAGGGCTTTCAGTGGAAGCTCTGGGAGGGGAGCTCTTTTGTTCACGGGGAGCAGAGGGAGGAGGAAGAAGTGAAGGAGGGAGAGCGAGAGAGAGAGCGGAGACGAGGAGAAGAAGTAGTGGAAGAAGGGGAGTGAGGGATACGCTACTGACGGAAAGGGTGGTGTGGGGTTGGGGGTGGGGGGTGGTGGTGGTGGAGTGCACCTCTGAAGAAACTCAACCCCTCCACTTGGACTTTTTCCAACACTGGGAGCAATAACATTTTTCATCTGTGCATGCATGAGTATGAGTATGTGTGTGTGTGTGTGTGTGTGTGTATATACAAGCTCTCCTCTGTGTGCATGCATGCCTGGATGTGTGTACGCCAGTGTATATGAATGCTGGTGTGTGTTAACATTGACTGCGAGACATGAGGACAAAGGCAACGAGAGAGACGGAGTAGAGAGGAGGGTAAAAAAAAAAAAAAAAAAAAAAGCGCTAGAAAAGCAGCTCTGTCGCTTCCAGCGCGCACACACAGAGTCGTGTATTACGGCCGGAGCCGGGGGTATCAGATGATGGGATGTGGAAGGGGCAACAACAATCCACTTCACCGCTCTTTCTATACAAGATGGATCTTGTTAGAGTTACTTGTCCTAGACAACAAAGCACTGCAGTGCACTCCATACGCTGCAAAAACAAACAAAAAAAGCCCAGACCATTTGGAAGCAGTCAGCTGGTTTACTTTTGTACACGGCCTTAAATCATTGCTTCAGATTGGAATACTTTTATCGGCAAAATGTCTGCTTTTCAGGAAGTGGGAGAAGCGGCCTTGTTTTAGTTTGACAACCATGCATTTTTGAGTTTATCCACTGCACGGTCTGAAAGGGGTTCATAAACCCATGAGTCTGGATCACTTTCTCAGTGCAAAAAAACCCCAATGTGGTAGAGCCCGACGGACACTGGATTTTTGGCCGATGCCAACACCGATTGAAGAATTGTCCGATATTCTTTATACAAAAACTATATATAGATATCCATAAAAAAATGTAAAAAAAAAAAAATTTGCAATGATCCCTCAAATGGGGTTGTCAAACACTTTTGACACTTGTGACGAAGGTGTAATGGAGGCAGGACATTTTATAGTTTATTGTCCACACTGAGATCAGTGCACTGAAACATGAAACTTCACTGGGTATTTTAATCATTCTAAATAATTATATAAAACAAAAAACAAACATGCAAATAGGACAATTCATGATTTCCCCTAAGCTTTTTTTTTTTTTACATTATGTTGGATAAAAAAAAAGAAAAAAAGAAAGGTTTAATATGGCATATCAGTAATATATATCTGCAACAGGCCAATATCAACTAATAAAATCAGCCACCCAATAAATTGGTCGGGCTCTACAGTGTAGCTCTTCAATGACATCCAAGATGGATGTATAAGCAGTAATACGAGTCCCTGCTCAACAAAATGTACTCAAGGACTTCAGCGCTCACAGCTTTACTATATCTGGTACAATAAGTGGCTTATAGGGGCTAAAGTTAATTATTGTTGGCCAATTTTAGCTTTAAAATAGAGTCTGACTTGCAAGCTAACTAGCTTTAAACTAATAACATTAAACTATAGCATTTCAAACTTTGGTTGCCACTAGAAGCTGTAGTGCATATGAACTCAACAGAATGGTATTTTGTGGGGTTTTTTGTGTGTTTTTTTTACAGCAAAATCATCCAGCGTAGCTGAACTAGCTTTAAGAATGAAGCTAGAGCCAGGTGGTGATTATCTTAGCTTAGCATACCGTAATGAGTTGAATAAATTGTTGCGATCTTTCAGAATAAGAAACCAGAGACGGTGTGTGAATTACTGAGCTTAAGCAGATATTTTGGAGTGAGTACGGCAAGCATTAAAGAATATACAAAGAGTGGTTTCCTCTCATCCAACTGGGCAAAAATATCTCCCAAAATGTCAAACTATCCCTTTAAGAGTTCTCGTATTCTGACAAAAATGCTGACTGAAATCAAAATGTGTATTTTTCTTCTCTTCTTTCCAGTCACAAGTGAGAAGTTTTCAAATCACAACAACTTAAACGGAACCATGTGGCTTATGTGCGACCTTCCAACTCGGCATGTGTGATTTAATTCCGCAAACTCCGATACACTGACAACTTTCATTTCTCCCCTCCCATGAAGCTCAAACATGCATTTGAAAACAGTAGAGTTCATCTTAATCTCACATTTCCATCATAATCGTGCATATTTAACGTCAGGTCCACTTATGTTGTATTTTATGCAGAACCCAGGAAACGGAGCATGATTTTTTTCCCCGCGCAACTCGCCAAGGTCAGTTTCCCTATAGACTATAACAACGATGGGCTAATGCCAAAGCCAGATGGACGATGCTCACTGTACGGTCTTTTAACTCCTAATTAGAAGTATTCATATGTGCGCGCGCACGCACACACATGCACACACGTACACACACACACTCTCACACACACACTCTCCCTCTCGCTATGTCTCTTTCACATTCATTCACTCTCTCTCACTCACACACACACACACACACACACACACACACACACACACACACACACACACACACACACACACACACACACACACACACACACACACAGACACAGACACAGACACACACATCTGAGGAGAAGAAAGTGTGAAGCCTGGAAAAATAATCAAGGTGGCAAGAGTCAGTCATGGAGAATATTGCAAAAAGATCTGAGGAGGAGGCCCTGTGCATATACGGGGTAATAAATGTGCACGTTTATTAGTAAGCCAGGTTTCAAGATGACTGGTTGTTATTGCAGCGGGGCAGCCCAGGACGGGGTTCCCCACCAAAGCCTCTTAGCATTAGGATCATCTCTGACCCATTGTAAGTCAATGGGTAAAGATTACTTCAAGCTAAGATGCCTCAGAATAACAGGTCTCCACATCTCCTACACAAGAAACCAAAACATCTACTGCAACTGCCAAAGGATCCACAACCCCTCCAATCACCAACCCCCTTCCACACACACAAATAAAAGCCATGTATCATTTTGTATTTGAGCAGTGAAATGCCGGTTCTGCTTTGTTACCAGGCTCCTTGCAGGCAGTGTGATTCATGTACGCTTCTTTTTGCGGCTCTGTGCGTTTTCTGCAAATCTCTGGGTAACAGCTTCTTATGTCAAAAACGCTAAATGAGATATTTAAAGAAAACTCCACTTGTAACCACTTCATCACTTTAAAAAAAAAAAAAAACGCAGCCACAAACTGTGTGCCTTGCATTTCTAGGTCCGTTTTGTAGTTTGAGTTTTTGTTGTTGTTATCCTCGACATGACTGAGTGAGACTGTGTTCCACCGAAGCTTCAATGGAGCACAAGTAAAAGGAAAACATCCCAGCGAAACGTCAGGATTTTTTTGGAGTGTGTTTCGCGGACTCAAAGAGAGAGGGCTCTTCTGGATGAAATCCATCAAAGACGAGGCAGAGACACCTTTTGACTGCAGCCTCAATGGACCATAATGCAAGTTGACTTCTGAATAGGAAGCATGACTCTAACAATGGCTCAGAAAAACGTGGTGTCTCGCGTTCGCTGTATTATTTTTCTCCCACACACAGTGCTGATCGCAGCGTTTCAGTTGTAAACCACGTCTTTTGAAAAATTCAGAAAATCTCAAGTACAAGTTGAGACAATGTGGGTTCACCAATAAATGTAAATTAAAACACTTCACCCCGGAGTGAACTGAACTTCAAGTATTGATTATACAGTGGAACAGTAGCTTTCTTTTAAAAGCAATCGATCTAGCTTTTGGCAAATTAAGTCCATCAAAACGTTGTTCTGCTACGAGGCATTTGGCATCATTTCTGCCTCTGTGACTCCTGCGTACTGTGTGAAGTTGAAGCGCAGTGTGTGTTTGCAGCGTCTCATCTTATCATATGAACTGTGGTGAATAACAGAGAGGGGAAACAGCTGCCAGTCTCTTAATCGCTCCACGCTAAGTTGATCAAAGAGCTCATTCGAGCCCCAAAAGTCGGCGAATTCCTTTAAAGCTTACCGTGTTTCGTGCTGGACTTCACAGGGATAAATATTATGGGACGTGTCAGTAATGAGGAATGAGGGGCCGGCTCGGTCTTAGTCGAGCAGGAAGCAGCTAGTCATGGTGGTGACCTGTGGATCATCCGTCACTCTCGCTGTCTGGGCCGCGTCACATCAGCCAGTACCGATGTCAAAACGAGCCAGGCCTCCAAATCATCCATCTCTCTCCTCGCTCGCCTTCCCTCACCGTCTTTCATGCTTTTTGTTTCCCTCTCCGAGCCTGTCAGCTCTCCCATCTCCTCCATCTTTGCCTCATCTCACCCTGACAACACCCACTTCTTCTATTTTTGCCCTCCTGCTCATATCGGTCGAAGATGTTTGCCAAAACTTCAGCTGTGATGAGGCACAGCTGTCCGCCGGCAAACCCACTCATTTGTCTCTCTTGTGTAGACACACACAGACACACACACACACACACTCTCTCTTTAACATTCAGTTACAAAACCATTTTGGGCCCGTGTCCAATCAAAGCGCCGTGTTGACGTCCACTGGCCGACGGCGAGAAGAGAGTGATGGGTTTTGGTGTTGTTGAAAGTGATGGCATGTGGAGGCCGAAACTGAGATTAATTCTGGCTGATGAGGGAGGGACTCGCAGATAAGAGAACAAAACATTTGTCTTTTGTTTTGCATTTTATAAGCTCGGCCTTAACCGTGTGTAGGACTATGCAAAAGAGGGCTCCACCTTTATTTTGCTGGAGGGGAGAACGGGTGTAAAAAGACCAAACACGTGCTACAAAAAATACTCTTTTCAATCAGTCAGTTAGTTGCTAAAATCCTCGCCATCAGGCAACACATGAAGAATATCTCAACTTGTTGTCCGCAGAAATCAACTTTTTACAATGATTTACCAGGATGGTGTCAAATGTCTTCTAGCTAATGCATATTTTAGATGATACTTCAGACAAGTTGCCAACGGGATGAAAAATATCTTATTATACTGGCAGATTTTTTTTTCACGAGCGTCAGAAAAATAAAACTTAAGTACTCAATAACAATCTAAGTCACTTGATAAGAAGGAGATTTCCACATGCCAAACACAGGACTGCTTCGAACTTGACGATCTCAACACAGTTTAGTATTCATGGCACAAACACGCACATGCCAGCGCATCCTCCGTCACAAACCAGAATCCAGACCCACAAAATGACAATAGTGTCCAACTCCCTCCCGCTGCGGTCCCATTTATCTGGAATGATGCCACAGTGGCTGCTGCAATGCGAGCCCAACCCAGTGCTGTGAAGATGTGCAGAGCAGCCGCAGAGCTGGTAGCCTCCAAGCTGAAGGGTGACGGAGGAGAAGGAGGAAGCTAAAAAAGAAAGAGCTAAAAGACTGAAGGGCAAATCAAGAGGAAGGATAGGGGAGGTGATGAACACTGTGACAGAGGCTGCCCTTACACTGCACACCCCTCTGTCCTGTAAGGGAGGGGGATAGAGGGGTGTGGGGGGGGGGGGGTTGACCTGGCCCAGTCCAAATGCTGCCAGGAGGATTGGATGATCCTGCTTAGGCAGGGGTGTGCTGTGAAGCAAGCTAATGAGAGGCCTGTGTGTGTGTGTGTGTGTGTGTGTGTGTGTGTGTGTGTGTGTGTGTGTGTGTGTGTGTGTGTGTGTGTGTGTGTGTGTGTGTGTGTGTGTGTGTGTGTGTGTGTGTGTGTGTGTGTGTGTGTGTGTTGGCTGGCCTTGCTAAGGGGCTCCGGGTTCAGCCACCCAGGGCAATCTGCCCAGTGAGGCTGAGACACATGTGACCCCTTCATACCTACGGCCCGGATTACTGTTACCACCACTACCTCTGTGAGCGTGGAAGCGTGTGTGGTTTTGTGCATGTTTCCAGGAGAGGGGAGAAGAAGGAAAAAAAAAAAAAAAAAAAAAAAGAGTTGCTTGTTTCTGCTAGTGTTTCCAACATTTTGAACCAGCTCAGCCAGCCACACGCTTTTTAAATCTCCTTCATCCTAATCATCAGCACTTCTAACAATTACTGAAATCCCAAAGTCACTTCTAAAGCTCGCGGGACTGGGGAAGTAAATTAGTTCTTTAGCTAACCCCAGCATATTTACAACAGCCCTTTACAGCTGTTATGATGTTGATGAATGTGCAGTGCCCCTGCCAAATAAACTTATAATCGAGTGATAAAATAATGAATGAATTCCGAGTGGAACAACAGTCCGTGACGCCTGCCAATTTTTTTCAACTCTTCTCTACGTGTGTGTGTGTGTGTGTGCGTGCGTGCGTGCGTGCGTGCGTGTGTGTGTGTGTGTGTGTGTGTGTGCGCGTGCGCGTGTGCACATTTGCCCTCGTGTGTTTACTGTCTAGTGGCAGTGGTGGTGTGTTTAATGCTCTCTTGCACATGCAACAAAGGAGATACATTAGGACCTCACACTCTTTACACATGTGTCCGACAGCGATGGGAGGGGAAGGTCGAGCCCCCCGGGGCTCATTTATGTGGATGTGTGCAGGCATCTGTTGAGCACGAGTGGCTGCAATAGATCCGTCCGCTCACATGTCTGTGTTTTCCCAGTCCAACCTGCATACCTGTGTGTCTATCTATCCGCCCGCCCGCCAGCCCGCCCGTCGTGGCCCGGCAAAGAAAGAGAAGGAGAAAAAGATTGCAGCCTCTCCGGCCCGATTGGCCGCCGTCGCTTTCTCCTTCCCCTGGCCTTTTCCTTTCTGCCACATCAGCTGAAACCTCTTTTCACAGCTCCTGTTTGCTCTCAGCTCGTAAACGCACACACACACGCACGCATGCACGCACACACACACACACACACACACACACACACACACACGCACACACACACACACGCACTCCTCTTTTTCACCAAAGGGAGGTCGAAGGAGGAAGAGGAAGAAGGTGGGGTGGGTGGGCGGGGTGGGGGTGGGGGCTGTCGCCTGCTTGCTTTAACAGGCGGCTCTCGAGCAATATGCTTCATATATCTTTCCCTTCTCTTCCTCTCTTAACTACATCCTCCGAAAAATGAAAAACTACCCAGTGGATATTGTTTAATCGTTTCGCCCAAGGATGCGTGTAGGCTTACCTTGCTTCGTTATCCACACGGCCAAGGAAAAAAAAAAAAAAAAAACTCAGTGCGTGCATTATTCATGGGGGGGGGGGAGGTACAGTGCGAGTGGATCTCACGCAGGTGAAAATGGGTGTGGAGTTTCAAACACACCAACAATCAGTGAACAGGTGTCGGGAGTGCCGCTCCTCTGATATGACACCCTGTTTGACCTACTAACACTTATTCCACTCTCAGTCCGAGCATGCCCTCACCCAAAAAGATTTCCGGCGATCCCACGCTTTTCTCCGATTTTTTTTCTTTTTTTTTTTTTCTCTCTGTAGCTGAAACATTTAGCCTAGTTAGCTAGTCTGTTATCCGGCGCCAATTAGCCGGCGATTAATGAATTATTGAGAAACGGGAAGGGGGGGGATTAAATTTTAATGTGGATCTTAGGGGGAATAGTTGTATTACAAGTCACCGCGAGCGCCGAGCGAGGAGACGCCCACCCTCAGCAGCCGTTTGCAATAATCTACAGCCGTTTACTAAAATATGGAGAAAGAGACAGAGAGAGAGGAGAAGGGGGGTGGGGGGGGGATAAAGAAAGGAGAGGAGAGGCTTTGAGCAACAGGAGGGGTGAATGAGAGGTTTTGGCCTCAAGAACAGACACTGAAATCAAACTTGCAGAAGGGCCAAAAACTACAAAACTCCATATGCTGTGATCAGAGGAGTGACCAGAGCCAACGTTCTCTCTCTGCTTGGATTTATTTTTTTGTGTGCGCGCGTTAAGACGAGTGTGACCTGCCAGCGTGTGTGTGTGTGTGTGTGTGTGTGTGTGTGTGTGTGTGTGTGTGTGTGTGTGTGTGTGTGTGTGGGTGGGGGGAGGGGGGGGGGGGGTCAGCTGCTATCCCAGCACACACTCCACCTCCACGCCGCTCCATCCCCTCATAGTCCTGGGCAGTAATGCAAGATTCGATCTTTCATTAGGGCGGCCGTGTAAGACCAATAATAGGAGATGCTGAGATAAGGGTAATGTATGTCTGGAGGGGGTGTGGGGGGGAAGCTCTTCCCAAGGTGATCGTTCTGGTTCAGTTCCCCTCTTCCTCAAGCAGAACCCGTATTGGCACTTGAGACTTAACTGGTATTGATTTACTTAGGGTTAGGACTGTGTCTACCCTCACTCTGCTCCCTCTGCCGCTCCCTCTGTTTCTCTTTCACCTCCCGGCACCTGTCTCTGCTTATATCCCTCCCTGAACACTTCTGTCTCCTCTCTCTCTCTCTCTCTCTCTCTCTCTCTGGCAGGCTGGAGTAATTTCAGCTGATGGAGCCATCAATAGGAGGGCGGATATAGCACTTGACGACCCCTAAGCACTTTGATACTACATTTTTAATTCAACTTAACGCGAACCCGGTCATTGTATTTATTCCAGGAGCGAATCGGAGTTTTCCCTCCTCATTTCTGTCATTCCCAACACATTTTTTTTTTGGGTGCGTCAGCGGCTGCCGTAGCGGCATAATTAGTGGCTGGATGTGACACATGTTTCCAATTTGCTACGTCTGGTCACTGCACTGAAAAGGGGCGGGGGAGGAAGGGGGGGGGGGAGTGACAGAGCGAGGTGGAGATGGAGACAGACGGAAAGTGACAGAAGGGGAGAGAACACACGGATGCAGAGGGAGAGAAAGCAGCGTCAGAAACAAGGAGAGGGATGAGAGGGAGATGAAGGTGAGGAAGAGAAGGAGGAGCAGGAGATTGCTCACGGAGGTGGAAAAAAGGATGGGAGGGAGGGAAGGGGAAGGGGGAGCGGGAGGTGGAGGTGGAGGACGGAAGCTGCAGGTGGACAGTCAAAACAAAAAAAACTTCAAAACGTGTACATCCAGCGCAGGTCTGGAGGTTAACAACGTGACAGGCCATTTACTGCACAGACGAGACGTGAACCATACGTGCACTCCGGCACCTGACGGTTACAGACTCCTGCTCCTGCTTACTTTTCGCCTCATTTCAGACCAACAAACCAGATGTGTTTGTGCGGGGGCTCGGCAAGCTCGGCCTTGGAAGACGCACGCTACTTTGGACAAGCACGTGCTCTTAGCATATTTCAGCCCACGGCCAAAACCAATTTTGCCCCGAGGCAGCCGATACTAAAGTACGGCTCTTGTCATGCAGAGAGCAAGAAGAAACAAGTGAGTGGAAGTACGTAAAAAAAAACAAAAAAACAAAAAAACAAGGGTGGCCAAGAAAATAAACTGAAGGAATGACTAAGCTGATTAACTATGAATAGTAAGCTTCATGAATAAGCTTCGTAGTATACAATAGGCTTTGTATGTTTATATGAGTGAGCAAATCTGTGGAAGTGACTGCGGAGTCTGCCATCAAAGCCACCACCCTTCTAATTGCCAGCCAGGCCCTGTTCGCTAAGCCCTGACACCCACCCTTAACACTAAACTCCATTAGGAGACAATGGATATGGAATCACCTGTAAGGCCTCCGAAAGCCCAGGCTGTTAGCTTTCTCAGTGGAAATTACCCTCCCGTGTCCAACCCTGTTGGGTGCATCCACCCACTGCTGACAAAAAGCCCTCATTAAGGGCTTCATGCCTGGCTCCACAGCAGGGGCCCACGCACAGTCACATCTGTGGAGAGGTGGAGGAACCGGGCAGGCCGTATAGCCTACAGCACATTGGGCGCATTAAAAACCTGTTAGTGCCTGAAAAGGCCCCTGGTATGGGTGTGAACCGAGAACGGTTTGAGGGTGGTGGTGGGTGGTGGTGGTGTGGGTGAGCCTAGATTAGCTTTTGTGTTGGGTTTTTTTCTGTTACAAAGTGGGTAATGTAGACAAACCTACAAGCTTTATTCTGGACCAGCGCTCCTTGCTGATACTCTGTTTGCCTACATAAAGGTATTTATCAAGTTCAAAATGATCACTGCTCTAATTTGTCCCCAGAAGCAAGGATTTACAGCAATGAATCCCCCCCCCCTCCTGTCACCTCCATACAATCCACCTTCTTTTTCTCCAGCCCCTCCCTCCCTCCCCGCCTCACAGACCCAGTTCCATTCAAATGCAGGGAAACTGACAGAGGTGTGAGAAAATTGGTGTCGGTCGTTAAGGCCGGACAGCGGAGAGGTGTTTAAAATGGCATTTCCTCAGCTAATGCCTGACACCTTCTCCAGAGGAAAGAAGGGGGGGGAATTATGCAAATGAGCAAGGCCAAGTGGGGCAGGCTGGGTGTTTGGAGAGAGGCCTGAGGGCCTGGGCCTGGACTTTAATCAAGGTCATGCAGCAACAGCAATTAAGAGCATCACACAAGTCTTTATTATCCTCCACACAGCCTCCATCTTTCTACACGCCTGGAGCTCCCACACAGTTTGCCAATAAGACTAACTGCAGCTGGATTATCCACAATAATCAATGCGAGGGTGACAAATTCAGACCAGCTGTGAAACAGAGCAGTGTGTGTCAACTCCAGGTGTGGACATTTATCAGATTACACTGTTTAGATGGAACTTCTGCTTGGCTACAAACAGTAATGATGGAATTATGCTATTTCGGGAGGACACTGCAACAAAGTGGCCAAATGAAAACCTAAATAAATGAATACTCATCCTGTGGTAGGCCTGCATGTGCAGTGAATTGTTGCCCTCACTCAACTTTATGCTGTTTTGCATGTCATGTTGTACTAGTAGCTGCATTTAGAGTTGCTTGCGTTCAGGCAATGTTGCCTGAATAAACTCTTCTCGGCATTTCAAGTTGCATTTCACACTTCGAACATGCAACTTCGGGAATTTCGGTTTATCCCAAGCTGGAAAACTTCAAACCTACAATCAGTCAACCTCTGAAATCTTAAATGAGAACTGTTCTTACCTTTCGTTCAGGGAATTCCAGTAGATGGGCTCCATATTGCTGGCCGTCGTCCCCAGTAAATCCAGTAAGAATACCAGCAGGATCCACAATCCATTCCCACTTCCTCGACACGCCATTTCAACCCTGACACCCATCATATGCAGACCCATTTAAAATAAAATGGGCAATATTCGCTATGTTTTCAATGCTGTTTCAAAGGAGACTCTCAAAACAACGGATGTGCGACTACAGCCGACCAGGCTATAGGTAAAGGCAGTCAAAGTGAGAAGTGAAAACCTGCTGCAAGCAACCGCATGGATCCGAAATGTCGTAGATTGGACTGGATCACAGCAACAACAAAAAAAAAAGAAAAACACGCTGAAACGTGCAGGAGAAACTTGTTCAATCCGTGCGTCTGGATCTCCAAAAACGACGTTTTCAGCGCGTCCTCGCTCGTACTATTTCAGTGCCAATCCCATGACTTTCCCATTAATTTGTCATTAGTCGTCCTTTTTTTTTTTTTTTTTTTCCGAAATAGTGCTCTTCGGCTCAAATGTAACTCCACAGAATCAAAAGATTTCTGCGAATTACCGCCACCCAGGAGCTATTTCTGTTGCCTTTCGGTGCGCCCTAATTGTCTTTTTCCGAACAATGTTCCCTTGTTCTCTGTGCCGACTCTGTGTGATTTCTTTCCCATTACCTTGTTTTCTCGCCAGCAGATCTACCTTCCAACAAATCAGGGTGGACTGGAAAGAAATATTGTCTCTCTGTTGGAAGGACACAGTCGAGATCCGTTTTAAAATGGAAAAGATGTCACTCGTGTCCACAGCTCCATCCTCGTGAAGACGTGTTGATGCTCGGTGGGCTCAGTCAGTGCGCATTACAATCCTCACTCGCCTCTTTGTAAAATTATACAGGCTGGTTGTAAATCCTTCACAACGGATTCGTTGATAATTAAAAAAAAAAAATTAAAAAAAAAAAAAAATCACGATCCAAATCGATAATAAATCCAAGAGTCAATTTTAGTGTCAACACAAGAAAACTGAGGAGAAACAAACCAAAGAGCTAGAAAAGCATCTCCCCTCTAATGATAGCGTGCGAAAGGCCGACGTGAAACTTGTGAAAAAGGAATAAGATGCGAGTTCTGAGCGTCAGTCCCTGCTAGAAATTGACGTCTATCTGATTGCAGCGCATCATTTGGAGAGCTGTACGCGTCGCTTCTCGGCCGGAGGAAAGCGCTTCAGTCGTTAGCCTATCTCATCCGTCTCAAAGTCCCACTGGTTTGACTTGCCCTAATGTTCGCAGCACATTGACAGACCGACTGGCTTGTTTGAGAGGAGGAGGAGGAGGAGGGAAAAAAAGGGGACGTGGATGAATGGAAAAAAAAAAAATCCCCATCCTCCGACTGGCAGGCAGGGCGCACTGACGGAGCGCAATTCTTCAGGCTTTTTTTTTTTTTTTTTTTTTTTTTAGGAGGGGGGGGGGGGGGACGCGGTATCGAGTCCCTTTCAGCACCTCTTCTCTCCTCCTCCTCTTAGAGTTTCAGGGGGCCCCCCGACTCGGACCTTTGGACTCCCTGGCGCTCTATTCTGCCTCCTTTCAAGCGCTGAAGAACACCCCCCCCCCCCCCCCACACACACACACACACACACACACACCCCTCTAAACGCTCACAACGTGCGCCCCGCGAGCTGCTCGGCAGCGCCACGGAAGAGCAAGAGCGCCCTCAACGCATTTACGGGGCATCACACGTGGCGCGGGGAGAGGATTGTGTTGGGGGAAAAAAATAAAATATCCAGATGCAGTTTTAGGAGGATATTATGCAAATGTAGGATCAAAGCTATGTCCTATAGGAGAGTTCAGGGTTCACTATAGAAGAAATATGCCTCAACATGAGCTCACTAGGACTCCCTGTGGATGATTAAAGGAAAGCTTTCAGGTCAATTTAACAGCCACAATTTTGAGTCATTTACATTTGTCAGGAAAAGACTGAAAACCAAACTCCTTCGCAAATACATCTCACACTGATCAGTGGACTGGTCCTCACCTCATACATCTGCAGCTCAGTCTAAACAAAAAGAATCCCTTCTGTGGGAGGATGTGGTCCCCTCTGTCTCCCCTGTCCTCTGTCCACCAGGTTGACAGAGCAAGGGGAAGAGTCCCAGCATCCAGCAGCCGCACTTCAAAGTGGGTTCATCGGCTTGATGAGTTGCAGGACGAGCCGCGTGACAGTTCCTGCTGTGGGCCACACACACACCAGTGTTTATGCTTTGGACCCGTACAGAATTTCTCACACACACACACACACACGCACGCACACACACACACTCACACGCACACACACACATGCTTGCGATTGGAGGCCTGTCAAAGCTGTGGCTGTACTGCCCCCATGTGGTAGATGGAGTGCATGGGCCTGAGGGTTGGTGTTTACTTCCAGTAACTATTTTACAGTGTTGTTTTACATACATTAACAGTCTATTGAATTGCATTATATGATTATGGTGTTTGATCAATACTGGAGAATTAAAGTGAGGCTATATCTGGCATTGAATCTTTAAAAAAAATTACAAAAAATTACAAAATCTTTATGAAATGTTATTTATTCCTTTCAAAATAAAAAAAACAGGCTGCTCCTTTCCTTTGAAAAACAGCGCAGTTAACTACAAAATGTCACAGAGGTGCATGAAAACATGAGGTTTTACTCACATGAACTGGCAAAAATACATACATTTTTGTCACTTTCTTTCAGATTTTGGGGTTTTGACTCTACATCGTGCTTCCATGACATTTCCATCAAAGGAATTGCTCCCGTACAGAGACCTTGGTCTGCCAGTAATGCTTTAGCATAGTCATCTATCAGTTCCCCAAACTGTGGCTCAGTGCAACGCAGCTCCAGATACCAAGAGGGAGACACAAAGAGAGGAAGAGACTTTTAGAAATGTCATTGAAAATATTTTACTTCATAACAACAGAGTTGGGAAAACTCGACGCACCACAAACACCTCGCCCTGTTCCTGCACAGCCAGGAGAGAGCGAGGAAATGAAAGTGAGGCAGAGACAGAGGGGAGTGCAGGGAGGGAGGGAGAGGAAAGAATTATTGGAAAGTTGTGTCTACAAAAAACAGCAGAGCCGAAGCTGGGAGCAGTTCAGTGTCATGCTCAAGGGCACTGCAGCAGAGGGATGTTACAGGGGATCAAAACCAGAGACTGTCTGCAGGCTGAGGGATAATCTACAAGCGAGACAAAAAAGTTCAGACATTTCTTTTTTGCCTCCGCGATGCAAAATTACAGCATTCTTTCAACAGGAATTGTAATTGCAGGTTAGGAGATCCAAACAAGAAACAAATACAGCAGGGAGATTTTATAAAGTCGGTCGGAGACGAAGAACGAAAGAAGGAAAAATGAAAATAAAGAGGGTGCTGTTTCTGTTGCGCTGACCTCCAGGAACCTTGGCAGGGCAGATGACAGAGCTAAATGTAGTGGAGGAAGATAGACCAGTTTATAGACAACAGCAGTTCAGAGGTGGAGTTGGCAACAACAAAACAAAAAAACCTTCTGCTCTGTCTGGGAATCTATCTGTGTGGGAAAACTGGCTGGCTTGTGGCTCTGCTTGTGTGCGGAAAGATGACGCGTTGTTTTTTTAAACCGCACAGCTATAAGATCCCACCTACGCCAGATATCTGCCATACTGCTGAGTAACACGCACTCTCCGCACTGATGTGTGAGCAGAAGGATGGAGCCTTGTGCGCCTCATATACGCTCGTATGTTGGTGTTTTTATTAGTGTTCATTTATTCAGGCTGACCTTATTTACTGCACCGACCTTCAACTCCTCGTCACAACCGCATCCTCTCCCTGGCGACGCTGGCTACAGTCTGCTCCAGCTGCCAGACCTCACCACACACACACACACACACACACACACACACACACACACACACACACACACACACACACACACACACACACACACACACACACACACACACACACACACACACACACACACACACACACACACACACACACACACACACGCACACGCACACAGACACAGACACACTGTACTCGAAATACACGCACATACATGCATGCATTTACACAAATTCGCACAGCATGCATGACTGAAAACGTAAGCAATTACAGTAAGTGCATGGTTGACATTATGCATGTAGTGTGAGGGTTGAGATACACACACACGTGCACATACACAATCACACCTAAACTGGCACAGACACCCACGGTGGCGGCAGCACAAAGACCTCAGACAGGAAAACATGCACCCTGATGGGAATGAAATTTACACCGAGGGTGGTACAGATATGTGTGTGTGTGTGTGTGTGTGTGTGTGTGTGTGTGTGTGTGTGTGTGTGTGTGTGTGTGTGTGTGTGTGTGTGTGTGTGTGTGTGTGTGTGTGTGTGTGTGTGTGTGTGTGTGGGTCGCTGCCAGAGCATGGCACCCTCGCTCGCCTTGCAGTTGATAGATCTCAGCTGCACGTCTTTATCCTTCAGCATCTGTCTATCCCTGTGAGCTTCCTCCTCCTCTTTCTTCCTGACACGCGCACGCACGCACGCACGCACGCACGCACGCACACACACACACACACACACACGGAGGGCAGGGGAGGGGGGGCGGCTGTGCAACATGTGAATTGCAGATTATACGTATGGATCGTACGCAGCGATTCGCTGATTCTGCCTCAGGAAATTTGTACCTGACGGCTGACCTGTCTTTCACACACACCGACTCACATTTGCATACATAACAGTCTCTGTGTGTTTGTGCAACTTTACCTAAAGGGATCCATTCCAACCCAGATATGACTAATTTAAATAGCTTAAACATTAAATTTCCTCTACGTACACTGACTGACACTGTCGTCCCACAATGCAAAGAACAGGAACTAACACACAAACCAAGTATTGTATTTTAAATCAAGATTTTGCTTTGTCTTGGTGAAGATTTATTGGAAATGACATCCTGAGGTCTCCCTTTGACGTCCCTCAGTGCCAGCCTTCACTTAAAAGCTTCTTCTGTCTTTCTTGTATGATTCTCAGCTGGGAAGGGATCAGAGTCAGAGCAGGAGCTCCTGGATGGCTGGACAAAAATAAAACACGAAATTCACTTCGGACACCTGAGACCGTCCGTGAAGCAGAGACATGCATGACCGCCCGTTGCCACAGGACCTGAAATCTACACGTGGGTCATTTGGCGACAAACGAAACATCTCTTTGACGGCTGAGCAACTCCATCTACAAGGGAGGGCCGAAACGTGTGGCTGAGACCTTCAGAAACACCAAGTGAACTGGTTTTAAGGTTGTTGTTTTTTTGCCAAGAAGTAGAAAAACATACATTGATTTGTTTTTTTTGATATGGTAAGAGAATACTAAGAACAAAACGAATCCTTGTGCAGCTTGTAACATCATACAGACTGAATACACAGTAGTTGTTAGGACTTTAGCCGAAGACTGATTTTCTCTCATCCGAGAGGCCTGAAGAGGAAAACTATGTCTTACAGGAAAAAAAAAAAAAGAAAGCAAAGATCAGTGTTGGAATAAACTTTAAGGGAGCAGAAGATAATAATTTTATTTTTTTAAACATCCTGTTTATCGTGATGCTTTCCGAACTCTGAGATCTGTCGGGTGACCCTCAGAGTGGTTACAACCTAAGCAGCCCTGTACACTATTGGAACATAACCTAAAACTGGATCTTTGAGCTATTATAGTCTGGGGACCCTGTTGGTATTCAGGTTTGCTCAGCTACTCTAAAGGGTGGGCCAATCAGTGACCGGTGGGCGTGGCTTCTTTTGAAGACATTGAAGTAGTTCGAGGGCAGTCGTAGACTTTCAGCACACAACAGCTGCATTATGAATTTTTTTTTTTTTTTTTTCTAAAGGATGTGATTTGGAACGAGTACTACACTTAATGTCACACTTTTTAATGCCTTTTCCTCCTTTTGCGAATTGCAAACCTTTTTTTTTTTTTTTAAACGAAGTCACATACTGTATTTGTTATTTAACTTTAGACATCTACATGTTCAGTAGGAGCAGACGATCAGAGACAAAGTACCACTGTTGGCTAACAAGAGTAGAAAATTGCCAGCCTTCTTCTTCTTCTTCCATGTATAAGTCATCACCCCGAGGTGTTAGCTCAGGCCACCCACAATGTCACTTGAGAGGATTTTCATTATCTTCGGATTGAACTTTGTTGCAAGAATACACACAGACACACACACACACACACATACATTTCGCCACACTTGGACTTTGGCTTTCATATCCTCTGCGTGTCTCCGTCTCCCCCTCCTCTGCGTGCCTTCTCATTTTAGCAGCGGGACACCTCCTCGCTCCTCCTAATCTCCTCCTCCATCTGTCTGCTCCTCAGCCCCTCGCAGAGGTCCTCTGACCTGCCCGCACCCCCTCATCCTCCTCCTCCCCCCTGCGCTTCCAGCCTCCTCGAGCACTGACTCCCCCTTCCCCCCCCCCCCCCACACACACACACACACACCTCCCGCCGTGGAGAGGGGGGAATGAGCGGGAGGGCGCTTGTGAAAAAGGTGCAGAGGATGGACAGACTCCGGGATTCGAGTTGTCCACGCAGCCCGAGGGCGTGCAGAAGGGTGAATTTAGGCCTTACTGCTCTCCCTTTTTCCCTGGAGTGCAATTACGCAAGCAATTACCCTCCTTGGGCATCGCAAACCCGCTAAACCGCCAAGATCACATCCAATCTGCCGGGGCCGGCTGGGATACTGGATGCTTAATGTACTTCAATGAGCTCACTCTCACGATAGCTGGCTATACGGAGATCGCCAGAGGGAACGTGTGTAGAGCAGGAAGAAGAGACTGGGAGAGGATGAGGAGATGAGAAGAGGATGAGGTGAAGGGTATGGGGACGGTGGAAGCTCAGTAGATATTCTGCGAGGGCATATATATATATATCCGTGAGAGAAATATCAATGCGGAGCCACTCGTCTCTACTTGTCAGCAACAGTGGAATCCGATGGTATGACACATCTTTACTCTGGATTAATCTTCCCCAGCTATTTCAGATAGACACCCATGTGTGTGTGTGTGTGTGTGTGCGCCTCCACATCTGGAGCGAATAGAAGGAGATCAGACTCCGGCAGTGAAATGAAACCTCTGGTACTGTGCTTTTTTTTTTCTTCCCCTGGCTTCAGAGCATGTGCGGGAGTGCAGGTGCCAATTATTTTCACATCTAATGTAAACCAGAGAACAAGGACACGTCAATCACAGCTGCAGCCTTTTGGAATGGAAATGGGATGTATTCATAGGAACGTGGCTATTTTGGCAGCTGATGAAATGGGTTGGTTGGGACTTATAAAAAATATCCCCGCAGATTCAGGCTTTGTAAGGGAAACCTAAAGTCATCTGAACTTCAGACTGGTCCTTCTATAATGAGCAGAAATTGTAGCGACGGGAAAATGACATTCTCCCGCTGACTGTGAAGAATGAGGTGTGTCAATTTGGAGTCATGCTCATGAAGACATTTAGTATTTGGGGATTTGGCTCCTCTGCTAACTCGCGTTAACAGAAGAAATCATTGATCATATTCCTGCAGCCTGATAATAAAAAAAAATTAAAAATTAAAAAAAAAAATGCAAAGGACAGCAACACACTGCTGAAAGAAGATGTGAACATCAGAGTGCCAACATGTTCACAATGATCACGCTAATGAGCTCCAGCATACATTTATTGCTCTTATAATAGTTTGCTAAATATCACTAAACACAAGGAACAGCTGAGGCATGTGAATGTCAACTTTTCGCAGGTAATTTGTCGTAAAAAATAAATTCCGATTTTGACCTTAAAAAGTGGCTGAGTGAAATCATCAAGTAATTAGAATTCATGCTGAAGGGAACATGGATGTGTGTATGTCCTGGTGGCACTAGAGGACAAAGTTAGGAGTAAAAACTGATTGGCAATGCACTGAATAGTTGTTTTAGACTAACTGACCAAAAAAATAAATAAATAAAAGTGTGTAATAGACCAGTGTATTCCACTAGAGGATGTCAGTGTCACATTTGGCCTCACCTTGGCACAAAAATTTGGGCAACCTCTGTTTAGGCACCAAAAAACATGAAATTTGTTTTAGTGAAAGATCATTTTCTGGGTTAAATATGATATGGTCAGCCTTAGGCTCCAACATGTCCTGATTAGCATCAGAAAAAGATTGTGATTTCGAGTTGAAATAAGTTCATCATGTACGTTATTTAACATGTTTAAGTTAAACACATTAAGTAACTCCCTTATGTTAAGAAATCCGCGGTAACTTCTGCTTACTCACCGACTTGAACACCGGCCTCCTGTGTAAATGTTGTCCGACCCAACGAACCCCAACCTCCTCCTCCTTCGTGGCCGCCTCATCATATGGCTTCCTTCTGGTCACGTGACTGGTCTGGTCATACATACACTGACGCGGCATCTTCTAGCGAACTGGGTGTGTTACACACTTTGCCATGATCCGGGCTGGACAAACGAAACAACGGGACCTATCTGCAGAGCCGTGTCACAGGGGATGGTTCAAGTACAATGCCACAAGTCCTGAATTCTAAAGTTTACTCGAGTAAAAATATAGAAATATCATTGGCAAGATGTGATAAAGGGATCTCGTGCGCTCGTCAGACGTCGCACCATGAGGAGCATCAGCTGGTCACGGTGAAGCCAATTCAAACTGCTCTGTACCGGTGGGTAGTTTGACCCACACGGGTGCATCAAATCTAAAACCTGCCATACGTTTAATATGTTTAGGAAGGACGTTTCCCAGCAGAACATTGAACAGAGCATCACACATCGTGCACCCTGCTGTCGTCTCCTCCGCAGGTAGACGTCCACGCGATGTCAAAGAAAACGTGACTCGTGTGACCGGGCCACCTCCCTCCTTCTTGCGCCGTTCGGCACCTTAAATAGTCGCTCATTTTCTCGAACCTCTTGCCGTCTCATATATCCCACCTCGTCGCTACGAACAGGCGCCACGGTAACGAGACAATCAATAAAATGCACCTCACCTGTCAGTGGTTGCAACGGCTGATGGGTGCAAGTATAGCGGTGGAAAGTACACCATATGGTAACACTTTAAGTAAAGTACCGATACCTCGACACCATACTGAAGTATTTGCGTGTAGTTTGTAACTTTCCACCACTGCTCGTGACTAAAGGCCTGGATGCCGATTCCATTTGGTCCCTACCCGGTCCCTTAGTTTTTATGAAAGAGTTGCACTAAATTGCAGGAGTCTTCTCTAAAGCTGTCCTGTGTGTCCCTTGTCCTCATGCCAGGGTAAGCTCCATCTGTCTGGTGGCAGGCAGAGGCCACATTTGCCCCCCAGCACAACCAAATGTGGGAAGAATGAGTTCAACAAATTCACATCACACAGAGAGTCACACAGAATTTGTTTTGGTGACACGTCCTCGCTGCAAATCGTCATTCCAGCGCCCAACTGTGATGAGGTTGATATGCGTCCGGATAATTTACACTTTAGTCATACATTTCCTAAAAAGCCCGAGCTGTAGAGTCGGACCAAATAATGTGGCGGGTGGGAATACGCGGCGCATAATCTATTAACTCTGAAGAAAACTGGATGGAACAACTGTGCTCAGCTGGCGTGTCAGAGCCGGGTCAGAATGAAGCGCTGCGCTAAGCGGCTGCCAAACACATCCGAAGTCTCTCGGAGATAAAGGAGCCACCCCTTTGACATTTTGAGAAATGCCATGTATGGCAACCTCTAAAAGCTACAGGAAATCTGTTCCCTCTGCTTCATGTTCCTGAAAGCCTTTTCCTTTCAAAGGCAGCGTGAGTGACAAACCAGAGCGCGGTCTAGACGTTTTAGCATCTCAGGCTTCAGAGCCGGCATGCGATCCCTCTTCCTTCATGCTGATTCAGCCGGGGTCACGAGCGCTGAGTGTTTGCTTGAGTGATTCACTGTGGGATTAGGAGATTCAACAGGCATACAGCCATTTGAATAATTGTTTTCAAATGTCTTTCTTAATATCAAGATCCCATTACTTACTATTCTGCACACTCCCTGGTGATGAGCGCTGGAACTGTTAAGTTTGTGTGTGTGTGTGTGTGTGTGTGTGTGTGTGTGTGTGTGTGTGTGTGTGTGTGTGTGTGTGTGTGTGTGTGTGTGTGTGTGTGTGTGTGCGCGTGCCCGTCTAATGGAAGGCACTTATGCGAGGCCGTGGAGACTCACTCTGGACGCGGCGTAAATGGAGGCAGCGCACACAGAAACACAGAACACTTGGATGTGGATTGGCTCATTAACTGCACAAGTGGAAAGACCACAGTGCAGGCCACCTTGGGGTGAAGATAACGGCTTTGCTGTCATCTGTCTCGAGGTCTGGCCGACGTGGCCTTTAAGAGGTGCAGCGGCGCAGATTGCATTTTCTACTGCATACGGCACGTATTCAGAATCTAAATGTAAATAGAGGACTGTCGTTCAGCGCTTGCTCAAGATTCTCATTCCTGGTAGTAGGGTGTCCGAGCTTCTCGGGATTGGTTAGATAGCTTAGTCGCTGAAAACTACAACATTTAATATTGAATCAAAATGATCAGATGCAATTTACGGTTTCAGCCTAGGGGGGGGGAACGTTTTGACCGTGAGGATGAAACCTGATTAGTTTATTATTAAATCCTTTGGTAATGGACTGAAAATCATAGCAAAACCCCGAAATTTGAATATTAAATAGACAAGTAAGGAAACTAATCTGATTTGTAGCCAGCATAGACTGCGTATACAAATGGGAGTTGCGTATGGGTCGGAACAATGATGCAAATGAGGAAGTGCCTTAAAGTGCAATACCACTGGGGGCCACTAGGGTCTGGCTCCAAAAACTCACTTTAAAAAAAACCCATTAAGTACAAAGTCAATACAATTCAAATGGTCCTGTTTGTTAAATTCACTCCCTCTGATCAGAGCTCTGGCGGTCTTTCTGAAATTATTTTATAAGATCAGACATCAAAGAGAGCTATGTATGGGGGCGTGCCTTGTTTGATTGACAGGCCTGGAGTGCAGTCAGGTTTCTGGTAGAGGTGGGCGGGGCATTGCGTCCTCTGGTTTTCAGTCAGATTGGCCACTCGCTCCTCCCTCGCTCCTCCCCAGCTCGAACGAATATGGTCACTTCCGGCTCCGAGAAAAAAAAAAAAAAGATGGCGACGGCCAAAATGCGAGACGTGAGGCTTAAGAGTTCAGTGGGTGACGTCACAGCAGATTGCCGCTTTGTAGCCACGCACTCCTGCTGCATTGTACTACAGCTGGAGAGCACAGACTCAATGAATGCCCAGGTTTTCAATCAGAAAATATCAGTCCTGTACAACGAACACCTATTTTTACATTTTGGTTTAGGCTTCATTTAAAGCCGATATAGATTTAGTAAATATCTACACCCCATAAACCCGTCATTAGCAGCAAAAACATCTTAATTAGAAAGCCAGGTTTCTATGAACGATTAAAGCCGCACTGAAAGACAGCCTATATATACAGTATATATATATATATATATATATATGTGTATATATATATTATATATATATATGTATATATATGTTTCGGGCGGAGAGGACAAGGCACAAGCTCTCAACGGAGCAACAACACGACCTTATAAAACTGGGGGACTGTGCTGGGTCATTTTGTGTTGAGCAGGTAGCAACGAGCATGTTTAGAATAAGTTTGCCGAGCTCCATGAGGGCGGTGAGCATCGAGCTGAAAGATGCTTTAAAGCTCTGTAGAGCTGAAGAGTTGGGCGATGGCACGGGTGACGCCCTTTTACGTTGTGAACAGTAATTTTAGCCACCGTTAAAAACGTGTTTTTTTATTTTTATTTGAGCAGCTTTAAAATTGGAATCAAGTAAAGCTTCAGTGGATCTGGTCTCCTTTGATAATCGCTGAATAAAGTGCCTGCTTTATTCTTTTAATAACTGCCCGTGATCACATCTGCTCACCACAGATCCAGCGGCTCAGAACATAAACTAGTGACAGGCCGACTTCATTCAGCCTCGGTGTCGTGACCAGTTTCTGCCCCGGACAGTGAAGAGCTGACGGAGAGGTGATGGAGACCTATATAACACTCATCACCGTACATACACTTGACGCTCTGGTAGGCCTCGAGATTAGGGCGAGTCCAGACCATCACCCAAACAAGTAGCAATCACTACACCACTGGATTATTTATTACACTTGTTTGGCTTTTTTTTTTTTTTTCTCTCTTTGGTGCCTCCAATTTTCTGTCTTCTCGTCTTTCCGTCTACTTTCCTCTCCCGAGGCGGAGACGGTCGCTAGGCAACCCACACAACACAACAGTGCAGCTCTCCAACTTGGCTCTCTGCTCGTCGTGCCCCCCGTGGTTTCAGACAATCAAGTACACGAGTGTGCGCGCATTCATACGGAATGTGTGTGGGAAAGGTGAAAGCTATGAATAGGTTCCAGCTCATAAGCAAAAACCAATAGTCCTTTTAGCTTTTAAGAGCCGTCTCTTGGCTCAAGTGTAACATCATCTTGTATTCATGGAGGATTTATTACAGGGCACAGAACTCTAAACTGCCTTTTACACACACACACACACACACACACACAAAAATACAAAAATGAATAAAGCGGTGAATCTGTTAAAAGATATGCTTTTAATCAACCCCAGCTTGACTAAAACCACCTGTTGGGAGACAGAGCAACCTATCAAGACACTTAGTTGACATCTTAAAGGCCTACATGGTGCCTAATGCTTCCTGGTAGAGAATAAATCTGTGTAATAATAGCTACAAAATTATAGCTACTATTGTTTGGCAACAAATTTGAGTTCCAAGTTGTGAAACCTGAATTTCTGTTTGATATATCAGTGTCTGGAGATAAAAGGCTTCGGGTGGAGCATCCTGCAAATTAAGTCTACAGCACAGCACGTTTCATTAATTACAACATCAGAGCAAATCATTGCAGTACATTACTAAAGCAAATACTCAAACACGACATGTTTTGTGCTGCCGTATCACCACTTACACGCGTACAAATGTAATCTGACCACAATCTGTAGAAAATATAACGATAAAGATGCTCGTTTCCCAGCTGCACCCACTGAATCACGACTTTCACAGATCGTTATGAAGTTACAGTAATCAAGCCAGCTGCTCAGAGTGTACATTCGAAAACAAGAATCATCATCACGGCTTTACAAAAATATACATTTTGTGGGCATGCAAAGAGCGACACAACGTGGTGCGTCCGACACTTTAAAAAAAAGAAGGTAAAAACTGGAGATCCCCCTCTGTCTACAAAAGCAAAGCTCAAGAACAAATGGCACTTACTGTAACGATAGCAGTGGGGAATCTCCCGGGCAGCATCGCAGCCACGCACGTAAACACACACTCCCACAGACACAACTCAGAGGTGCAGTCATAGACATCGAGCCGCTTCACAACACAGTCAAGGCTTTCACTTCAACCTAATTTATCCCATTCAGGAAGAGGACACCCTATCAAAATAAAAGTAAAGTAAAGTTTAAAAAAAAAAGAAGAAAAAAAAAAGTAAAAGTTTCATATGGGAATCAATATGTTTCATCTTGACTGGACTTTAAGAAAAAGAGGGCCTCTAGTTAAATAAAAAAAAAGAGAGAAATATTGGGGGCCTATCCACTCCTTATGTATCTCAACTCGTCTCAACCCGAGCGAGGCATACAAGAAAACCTTCTTTCTTTTGACACAGACAAAACATTGGCATATAGGTCCAATTCCAATTCACCAAATTATTATTATGTACATGAAAATTAGACTTCCGGCACAGACCCCTGAAGGTCTGTTTTGTCCCAACGTGATGTGAAATATTTTTTTAATTTAAACTCAGGAAGTGAGAGTAATGTGCCAGCAAATAGTGTAAATGTTAAGACTTCCTGTTTGGATTGTACAGGCGTGTCGTGTAAACCGGCTGTTTGAAGTTTGAATGATCCAAGTAATGCTTCCCCACCTCCTGACTTCATGTTCCCTGATGGCAAAACGAACGTGACTGACCCATAATTAGCTTTCTGCACACCGAACATGACCCAAATAAATATCACATGGCAGGTGTAACTCAATTGGTGTCTGCTGGCTGAACTATCGAAGAATCAGGCCTCCGCCGCCTCCGTGTCCCGGTCGTGGCTCCCCTCGGCGGCGGGGCAAAGAGGTCCGGCCCACCACAGAGTCAGCGCGTTGTCTTGCCGGGTCTCCTGCTGTGACATCACAGCTGCACCTCCCTCGGTGTCGGAGGCCGAGTCGCCCTCGCTGTCAGCAGGCCACGGGAACTGCCGCTGGCCGCTGGAGGTCGCCAACAGCGGCATGAAGGGATGAATACTGAGGAAGAGCAGCAGGGGACACAACTGAATTCATTGAGGATGCAATTTTATCATTCAGAATGATGACATGATTGTGGCACATTTACAACCATGACATCCGAGTTTTAATGTATTTACGGGTTTATTTCCCCTCTCTTCTGCAGAAAATGCGCCCTTAGACCAACGGTAAGTGTGTCAAATGCTACCTGGCAACCGAAACAGAAGTGGATTGGCATGAATACATTCAGTACGTGTAGTTATTGCTCTCCATTCTCTAAGGCCGGGGACTGTTAAAACATTTACCATATCAGTACCGGTAAAAAAAACAACAACTTTGATACCAGTTTCTGAGCGATACGTTTTTCAACATCAATTTTCTAAAATCCAAATTGACAAAAGAAAGTGACATTACACCTCACGGTGCAGATGTTTAGTTTTTATTCAGTTCAGAGGAGGAGAGCGTAACTTTGGCTATTTTCTGTGGCAAGAATTCGTATGTGTTCCCTGAATGCCTCGCATGCAGGCTATTGCCCGACGCTGCAATTACCAACGTTCCTCAACGGCTCACTAGTATTGGTCAAAGCTACCTAGCCGGCTGCACGCAGACATGCCCGCACGTCCAAGGTCCTGCAGCACACACTGCTCAGACAGGTAGGAGGCTAAAGATGAGTTTGAAAAGAGTGAAATACGACATAAGATTGACTGAAGTTGAACAGAGTGATGTTACGAACGCGGGCGGGTGTTGGCTCACCGTCACTGATGAGATTCACTCCTGCGTTAACGTCGCAATAGTCGTGCATTTTAAAATGAAAACGTGTTCCGTGTGGATGTAGCCTCGAATAAGGTACCTTCAGAGTGTTGAAGTTCGGTCCTAACGAGTCACCAAGGCAGTAATAAGCTTCATTAAATGATCACTTTGAAATTAGAGGCCGTTTTCTCACTGAAAGAGTTTGAATGGTTTGTTTGTGTCTCTTGTGCTTGAAGGACGCAAACAGCACAACACAGCAGAGCAACCAGGGAGTAAGACAGCAGCACAGTCACTGAGCATCACCGAGTTCAATCTGAATCTTCTTACTGTTGTTCTGCAATCTGTTTGGACTGAAGCTCAATAGAATTGAATAATCATAATGCGCGAAGATGCTTCACGTCTGTAACAACTGAGGAGCTTCAGTTTTGACCTCTTATACGTTATTTAACCCTTTCGCTCTGTGGCGAATGCTTATGACAAACGCAGACCGTCTCAGTCTGCCGGTTTATCTGTCCTGTCGTTACTGTAAGCGACAGTCTCCATGGCGTTACCAGCGACGTGGGTTCGATCATCTGAACGATCCTACCTGATGCCGTTGGTGCAGTCCCAGTAGGCCTGCAGCCGCAGCTGAGGTTGCAGTAGTTTTTCGTTGCCATCAGGAGGCGCCGTCTGGGTGTCCCATACTGACACCACTCCCTCCGTGTCTCCACTCAGGAGGTACCTGCCTGACCTATACACGCACAATCAAACACAGGCGGACATAAGTACAACGCAACTGCCAGCAGGTCAGAGGTCACTGCTTCTGAACCAGCTCCATGCGACGTGTTAAAAAAAAAAAAATAGTCAAAAGACAGGGTGCAGAAGAACTGGGGGACAGCGGGCTCAGGCGTAACGTGGCCTTTATGGAAGTGTCTCCATTTTGTCATAGTTCAAGTTTACACGCATGACTGGACTGAGTTCTGGTTGGTACGGTCCACTTACTGGTCCAGGTCAAAGTAGATGCGCTGGTTTGTGGACACATTCCTCTTAAGAGAAAACACAACTTTTCCCGGCTCTCTGAGGTCCCAACACAGGATTTCTGGATCCTGCACACGCACACACACACACGCAAAGAGTCATGATCCCATCACATCACTTTCCTGAAAACTTTTTTCAGAACCTAAAAGATACTCACAGAAAACCACAATAAAAAAAACTATGATGTTAAGGCTTTTTATTGATAGTGATTATCTTCCATACGAGTTAGTTTATCTTTCTTACATTGGCTTAATATATGGCTTTCTCAAAGATCAGAATTACGCAATACGCCCTGATGTTTAATTGCGCACTGATTAACCGTTGGGTGTGAATCACACGCCAACACGCGAGAACGACTTTACAGACGTTCGAATGCTGAGCTAGCGAATTATTTTATCCGAGCAGGGTGACGCAGAATAACAGGAATGAGTTGCGGGCATTCAGTCGTAGAGGCTGATCGTTTGAGATTCATTACAAGTCGTCAAAAGAACATTTAAGACAATTTCACAATGCCAATCTGCCTAACACTTAAGAAAACTATCTAGAACTGAAAAAGAAATCACTTTGGCCAGAAAGCAAAGACAACAAATGTCTTTGCTCGGCTGTTTAACACACACAAACCCCACTGATGGTGCGTGTGTGTGTGCGTGTGTGTGTGTGTGCGCGACCATTTAAACGAAGCAGCGGGTCTGTTCTCCGCATGCTGCTGTGTGTTCATGTGCTCACCTTGCGCCCGCCGGTGTACAGGTAGTTGCCGTCGGGGGAGAAGAGCAGATGGGTGAGGCCTCCGTGGTGGCGGGTCGGCAGCAGAGCCAGCAGGGTGCCGTCTTGGCAGGAGTAGAGGCCAGCGCAGCGGGAGTAAGAGCCGCAGGCGTAAACAGACTGGCAGGGGCTGAAGCCAAAGCAGGAGATGATGCCACTCTGGCCTTGCTTTTTCACTGCAGTGAGGACAAGAGGGTGGCATTTGGTGGAGCGTTCGGCCGTTTGGAGTTCACAGGACAGAATTTCCATTCATTCGTCCTCAAAGTTGACCGTTTGGCAGCTCACACATTCAATTGCATCTCTAACGAGAACATATTTCAGCACAATGCACATAAAAACATATTTGTTGCCTGTTTTTTTTTTTTTTTTTTTTTTGTGGCAATAGCCACAATAGGCGGCATTATATTCCCAGGTCAAAGGTCACGGTTCCTATGACCTCATAAAATACATTCATGGCGATAACTCATGACAACATTTCATCCAAATGTCTAATGGGGGAAAAAAAAAAGATGAAGTGATGGTATTTCTTTTCCCAGAAGGTCAACTTCACAATGACATCATCTGCAAACACTTTGCTGGCCATTATTCAACACCATAACTGAGGAACAGAAGGGGATGTCATGACCATATTTCAATTTGTGACATGAAATTTTGGCGATTGTATTCTGTGCTGTCGATGTGTGTGAAGCCTCCACACTGCAATAAGACTGTACAAGAACTCACCTCTGGCAAAATCCATCACACAACAATAACACCGTTGTCTGTTTTTCTTGTTTGTTTAAATATATATATATTAAAAAAAATGCATTATTGTTTAGTTAGTTTTAATTTAATTATTCTATTTTATTATATATACTGTGCATTTCTATATTTAATATTTTTTACTGTTATTTTATTGCTTTCCTGTATCTATAAATGCTGCTGTGGTGAAAAAATTTCCCCTTGGGGATTAATAAAGTATGTATGTATGTATGTATGCATGCATGCATGCATGCATATCTATCTATCTATCTATCTATCTATCTATCTATCTATCTATCTATCTATCTATCTATCTATCTATCTATCTATCTATCTATCTATCTATCTATCTATCTATCTATCTATCTATCTATCTATCTATCTATCTATCTATCTATCTATCTATCTAAGACTTGTAGCCTCATTGCAGCTACTTCCACATTTGAAGGATCGTCTACTGTCATGGCTACAACTGTATGTTGGCTGGATTCCTTCAAAGTATATAATAATATAGTAAATAATTTACGAGTCTGATCAGAAACGAGCTGTAAACTCCACCTGGTTGGCGGAGGTATACAACCACGAGGCAGTAATTACACTTTATTAAGGATGACTCCTTTCCAAAGCAAAAGCGATGGTTTGCCAAAGATCTCGCATGTGTCATGTAACCCGTTTTTGAGACTGACTCCGCGTCTTTACAATTTGAAGTTCTACGTTATCAAACACAGCCAAACACAAAGGAAACCACAGACAGCAGTGATTTACCGAAGTGTGATTTTTTTGATTTGCCAGCAAAGCATTCGAGGCTTTTTCATTACCTGAAAAAAAAAAAAGAGAAAAAAAAATCCTTATTTCAGGCTTTTGTTACCAGGTTTGTCGTGACCTGAAAAACAATCACTTATCCTCTGTACTGTGCCACTTGATGCAATAAATGATAATAACAAAAAAAAAACATGAAAGACACGGAAGACATGAAAACTCAACCTTTGACTTGCAAAATAAAGCCTATTTGTTTACATTTCCAAAGATTATTTTGATGGTTTGGAATAATTCAGCCCAACAAGAAAAAGACACAACTTCAGTTAAGTTCAGTACATAAAAAAAAAAAAAAAATCCTCAAAGCAAACTGATGCTGTTTGAGATCAGGAATTCATCACTGAAAACATCAAGCTCTCTTTTGTTTGTGTCAGAAGAACATACTAAAAAGTCTCCTTGTTTGGTTTGTTCAAGGAGACTTTAGCCTGTGAGATGTGACAGCTGGCTGTCAAACAGCAGCTTATTGAAAAGAAGAAACAACTGACTGCTTCTCATTATGCTTTTCGTAACGTCTCTGTTTACTTATTATTTGTCAGTGGGTTTTGATTTTCCAAGAATATCATTTGTGATTGAGATTCTCTTTCTCAATTATTCTTTACTCTAACGGTCTGGTGTGTCCTTGAACAACTAGAGTTCTAAACAATCCTTGTTTTCAAAAAGCGATACATATTTCACGTAGCAACATACATAGTTCATATTTTTTTGAATTAATATTGCATATCAACAGGAATTATCATGAGTCATCACCTACGTGCAGATACATTTTGTATTTATTATGCATCTTGAAAGTGGTTGAAAATTGGAGAGAAGTTTAAGTGGCTATCCACTAATGACGTAAAGGAACAAAAATAATCCATGTTTATAAGGTTATGCCTTTATATAATATAAAGTACGAGGTGTGATCTCAAAGTTCAGAGACTTCCTGCTGCGTGCACAGTGATGTGCAGGGAGCAGGAGGAAGCAATAACTTTCAGTAAGTATTCCCAAGTTATATCATTTGATCAACATCGGCACCTGCGTTGCACATTTTTGTGACTACCTGTACGTGTGCATTTGCGATTTTTATAATGGGCCTAAAACTTGAGAGCGCACCTAGAATTTTGTGCCACATTTTCGGGGAACAGAAAGGAGTCGCAGGGATAAATCCAGTGAGTAGGTGCGGTAGGGAGCAACGATTGTGTTGTTGCAGGCGAGAAAACGTGCACGTCCTTAATGTGCTGCCCCCAGAACATCACAGTGGAACTCGGTTTTTGGCAGTCTGACCGCCTGAGGGCCAAACCCTGAAAACGTCAAAGAAAACTCCCGACGCCTGACCCGATACACCTTCTTTAGTCTTGGACAAGGGACGTTCTGCCCCTCTTTTGAAACATAAATGCCACTTAAAACAGCTTCCGCTGCCAGAGGCTTTCTGAAGTATTTTAAGAGTCTCTGTTGCAGATTTCCCAACTTTTATAAAAAAAAAAAAAAAAAAAATTGCTGTGCACTTTCTGCTCATGTGCATGACGAAGTTGAAAATGTGCACATCCCGGTGTTTACAAAAACACCAGTAACTCAGGCGTTGATCAAACAATGTAATTTGGAATACCTACCCACGAAGGTGTTTCATGCACAGTATTGTACCGCACTCCGTTTGTGTGCAACAGAAACTTTTTGATTGAGGTGCGAGTGTGGGAGAGCGGTTGTTAACTGACCTACGGTGGGCCGCTCCTCGCAGTCTCTTCCAGGACGCTCGGTGTAGAAGACCCTGACCATTTTGTCAAAGCCGCAGTAGAGCTGCGCTCCGTCTGGTGAGAAGCAGAGGGAGTGGGCTGCCGTCAGCTCATCCAGGTGGTTGTAGGGTCGGAAACTGGCTCGCACCTCCCCGTAAAATGCGTCCCACACATGGACGGGGTTGTCGCGGCTACTGCTGGCGAGACTGTGGACGAGGCGTGAGAGGAAAGACAAAGAAACGGCAAACAGGCAGAGAGAGTGAACGATTAAGACATATGGGGAAAAGAACTGAAGACAGAAGGGAAAAGTTTATGAAACGAGGGTAAATGAAAATGTTGAATATGTTTAAGGGAGTCACTGAGGGCAAATATCAAGTGAGTCCTTTCCAAGTTTAACCACATATTCGGTGAAAGTTTAATATGCGTCTATAAAAGCGAAACAAAGTACCTCTTGGAATAAAATAGAGTTTTACCTGCACTAATGAGGACGCAAAACAGATTCAAAAAGAAGAGGCTGCTAACATCCTTCTGAAATATATCATATTTATGACCAAAGAACTTGATTTATTTTCTTGTTTCTTTATATCAACTGCACCACATCTACCTGAATGCATCCATGCATCAAAACAAATACCCAGCACTGTGCTATGCCTCATTATGGAGACAAGACCAAAGCACATTTGTATTGATTCAAATAAGGGCCAAAGACTGAGCCATGCCTTTTTAACTCTAATTATTGGGCGCTGAACAAATGCTGAAACATCACTGCGGCTCAATTAGAAGAAGGAAATTAGCCCCTACCGCTGCTCCGTGTTCTGTTATGGCCCCTCTGAGCCACGGCTTTATTCCAGAGCAGGGAAATGCCCAATTATAATGCTAGACTGCTGCTAGCTTGGAGCAATGCCTAGAACTCAGTGCAACTTAACCGAGCCGTAACAGGGGCCCTTATTCCCTCTCTACAGGACGGGCATCGACAACACAGCTTTTGGCAGACAGAGTTCAAGGAGCGCAGGGGGGAAGACCGAGAAACAAAATGACGACGTGAAGAGGGAGAAAAGGAGGCAGCAAGGAGACGGAACAGGTTTGCTGTAGATGTTTCTAATTATCACCACCGCGGTCTTTTTTTTTTTTTCCCTGGCTGCCTCGGCCCTTAACAGTGCGCTGTGTCTGACTGTCTGGCTGTGCCCTGCGGGAGCTCCTCTCTGATAGGCGGCAGTGATCTGAAGATGATCAAGAGCGTCTGGTGTCAGCTCCTACTGGCCGCCTCCACCTCCTCCTCCTCCTCCTCCTGACAGGCAGGTCTTTGCTTTGGTGTATAGACAGAGGCCTCTCGAGCGGCTTGTTGTCCACATGAGACATTTGTTGATCATTTTGGTGTTTACACTACTCTCATCTCCTGTTGTCCAGCTCCTGACCCCCACCCTCCTCCTCTTGTTGTTCGGTGAAGGCTGCTTGGTGTTAGGACGGAGCGGTGCCAACGCTGGGCCTTGATCAGAGGGAACTGCCAGAGGGTGGAGGCTGGAGCTGGAGGAGGAGGGCTACACAGTGAAAACTGTTGGCAACTTGACCTCAGCTCGTTCGCACGGGCCTACCTCTCTGACCGCTGACGATTAGCAGCCTCCACCGTGATGCCTGGGTGTTGCTGATGTTGGCTTTGCTTCACAGTGCATGCATCAACGCCCAGTGATGTCATAATTACCACATTTTAAAAGCATGCTAGGGAGCACGGCTGCACACATAGCAAAAATCAAAAAAATTAAAAAAGGAGAAGGGGATGAAAAGAGACGCCTTGAGTGTGTGGGGGGGGGGGGGTGTCATGAGGCCCTTTAGGTGTCGTCTGGACACGGGAGTGCTGTCAGTGGGCTGAATCATGCTGAAACGCACCGCGGGCCTCAAACAGCCGAGCGGATTGTGACAGAGGCCGACGGGACAAAGTCCAACTCTTCACTCATAATGAGAGACATCAGAAAGCTCTTTACAGCTACTCTCCACGCTGGCAGCCGGCTCCCACAACGAGTGCAAATACCATGGGGATCAAAGAATGAGTCATAGGCATCCAACAATATCTTCTATATTTGGACAGTCTATTAGTCCGGCTCAAGCACGCAGAAAATTGCACTCAACACTAATCAGGATCCAACCATCTGAGACGTAGGTTAAAAACACTGACACGAGCCTTAATACACAACACGGTGCCTTTTCTTTGTATACATCCTTCACCGTCTGCCAGGAGAACTTTAAACGTCTCATATATCCAGCTGCTGGGAGCCGAGGCTCAGGGGGACGCGGGGCGAGGATCAGGTTCAACTCACAAGCACGTGTCCGGCTCCAGAGAGTTCATCTTGGGGTACCAGCAGTAGTCGTAGACGGTGTCTCCCTCAGCCATCCTTAGCACTGGACTCTGACACGGGACAACACAAAGGAAAGAGAGTCAGGAACATCGGGACTGAAACACACGGCGTAAAAAAAGAAAAAAAAAAAAAAAAAACGAGGTCAAATAACTGATGGGATTCATCAGTGCTGAGGCCGACACTGGATATCACTGGCTTTTCCTTGAAGTAGAATTCAATATTTGTTAGCCAGTGGCCACAAGTGAGAAACAGAGCAATCAGCACTCCCATTTTATACCCTTTTCATAAAGTCTGGGAGATCTCAGTAATGGAAGAAAACGGATAGTATTTTAATTATTTTTGTTAAGTGATCCCAATCTGCGAGCCTGTAATACAATTAAGAGATTGGCTCGCCACTTGATACGTCCCAAAACCCAGAAGACACAATGTCTATTTCATTCTAGCTGATAATTCTTCAGTAATACATTTTCTCACGCAGCAAGCTAAAATGTTTTTTTTTTTTGTTTTGTTTTTTAATAGCTGACTGTAACAACAGACATGCAGAAATGATGTTGTATATGTACTGCTGTTGTATGAAGTCAAATGGCAAATAAATGGGATGAATATGGAAGGAGTAGAGTTGAATGTGACTGATATCAGCAATGGTGCTTTTGTAACTATAGTTGTCTTTATAATATAATTCAAGTGTAACGACTTTCACTAGATACAGGTAGGGTGCGATTTAGAAATGCTGATATTCTGGTCTGGTATTCAGCAGCTTGGGGTCAAAGTTCGTCCATTAATAGCTTAACGTCAGGCTTTCACTGTGCTTTTCTTTCTGGTTTAGCAGCAGAGCAGAGAAACAGACAGATTAGCGCGACTTTCAGCGACAGCATAATACATGTGACTCTCTCACTGGTCGGAAATGAAACGAGTGCACAGGAAATAAGTAAATTAATAGTAGCTACTGGATGTAACTGCAGTTATACGAGTACGTTCGTAATTTGTTTCTTTCAGGATGCTGTTTCTCCCAAGATAATGGTGGTGGTGGTGGTGTGTGCGTGTGTGGGGGGGCACTGGAAACACATGCCATTTTTTCTACCCAGGAGAACCCCTGAGAATAAGATAGCCTGGTGCTCACCATCTCAGGAAGCAAGTCCCAGTTGTAGCTGTAAATCTCTGGAGGCAGGTTGTACACACGGAGCACGTTGTCTGCACTGTTGGTCAGGATACAAGAACCATCAGGGGCCCTGGGTTAGGAGGACGAAAAAGAGACGGCGTATCAACCGCACTGAACTGTGGACAACATTTACCGAGGATTTTTTTTTTTGCATATTAAAGTTGAGACAAGAAAACAGGAATAAACACATTTCACACTCAAATAAAATCAACAAGGCTCTGATTTCTACCAAAGCGAGACAAACATATTGCAAATTATTCTTTAACTTCAACTGACCAGCCGTGGAAAATATTTTCTCACTGCAATCCGGGAAATCAATAACTGTCCTCTGCAGCGTAAGTGTCCTTGTAGTGGTCTTATTTATTTATGGTTATCAGAAGAATGTCTCAGAATCAATGTGATAAAGACAATAAATGTGTACCAATCACCTTCAAAACCTCATCCATGGTGTATTTTGTCACATTTATATTGAGAGATTACCATTTGCAGCCTTTAAGGTAGTTCTCTGGAAGGTTGGAGTATTCAGTCCACGAGCCAGTCAGCATCTGGGGGTTCTGGGTAAAATCCAAGCCAAGGCTGCAGACAGCAAAGACACAAGGACAAGTCCTCAGTCAAAGAGAAATAAATATTGCACAAAACAAGCTCCTGCATGCCACTGAAAATTAAATCTCCCGAATCATTAGTGTTAAAAACATAAAGGTTTTTAACTAAATATAACCAAAAGCCTTGTCTTGGTTTAATCAAGGCAAACATCCTCCGATAGATTTCCTATCCTTGGACAAACACGTTGCTGCATATAAACCACAGCATGGAAAATGAACGGTGAATTTCACCACTTTACTTGCGGCTCCCGAGCTGCTCCATTTGGACTCGGAGTGACTGCACGGTGGAGTGGATTGTTAATTACATGTCACACCTCTCCAGGTTAATTCCATCATTTATCACCCGGTGCCAACTGCTCCCAATTTTGCCATTATGGTGATTGATGGAGTCAAATTAATCACGAGTTAATGCTGCGGTGCTTTTTGCTGTCCCACTCCGACATGAGTGCTATTAGAAAAATGTAGTGAGGAAGCAGAGCAGCCTCTGCCACAACATCATCACACACAGAGACGGTTATTTTCAGAATATTGATATTACAGCCGGAGCTTTTAGGAGCTCTGGCAGAAGAAACTGAAAGATTGGTCAGCAGTTTCTTTCGACTGAGAGTTGTTGACATGTTTCGTTGCATGAAGGCAGACAACGGTGTGATCTTTCTCGTTGTCGATAAAGTCTGGTTGATTGCATCCATGTGAATGTTAATCACTTTATTTAGGTTAACTTCTCTGCTGACATTTAGTGATGCCAGATTCGAGATATTTTATACATTTTTATACATTGGATTATAGTGTGTGGGCTGTTTCAATTATTACTGTTACAATAACATATCCAATACTGAACTTATAAGGTTTAGTGTTTTTACATAGCTTGCTTTGACCACTTCAGTGTGTGCTGAAGAGCAGTAACCGCCTGCTGAATAGAAGATACATTAAAGAGTAAATGGCACTTAGCCTGACAACGCTCATTGTGAGTAATCGCTCGAATTGTTTCCATTCATGTGTATTAAAACAGCTGGATAAAAAGGAATAGAAATATTCCCATCACCGTTTCCACATTGTTTTCCCCTGTTTGAGGTTTGACTGGCGTTCCTTTAATGACATCTCTTTGCACGCCTTCCATGGTTTTACTGCACGAGTGAAGACTCAGCCTCATACTGCATTGTTTATTTTGATAATTGGTACCTGTCACTGTCAGTAATTTATCTTCATATTTCAGTAATATGCCTTGTACATTTAAGTTGTTATTAATGCCGTATCAGCCCGGTGCAATTTTTGTTTACAAAGCCTAAAAGGCAAAAGAAACTTGACTACATTTGAACTTCCTCATTAGTCTGATTCCCAGGATGCTATATTTTATGTAAAGTTACAGTAAAGTCTAAATTCATTGACATCAATGGGAACAAAATTCTTTCGTATGTGAAAGAGAGCAAATGTTTAAGTTGAAAAATGATCTGAACTTTGACCTGGTGGGGTAACGAAAACTATTAAAAATATAAAAAGATTGGCTGAAAACAACAGCAATGCTCCTTTAAGATGATTTCATGTAAAAAACGTTGGGGTGGAAAAAAATTAAATGAACTTGTTTTCATAACAAATCACACACTCGGCTCATCAGAGCTTATGATCAGGATACACTGGCCTGAGTATAACATTTCTCTCAGTTCTCTAAACAATCTAGTACTTTCCCAACAACACTGTGAACTTTCAGCTGCTCTACACTACATACACCAAAGCTTCTTCCTCCATTTCATTTACATGTGTTTGACGCAGCTCTGCTTGAAATAGCTCACTTGATGTGTCTACTGTATCTTTAACCCGAGTTATGTGGACTCCGAGGTTAAAAATAAATCTCGTTCCTCCACTTACTGTTGCCCGTCACTGGGGCTGTCTGCAGATCTGTTACCGTTGTGCTCCTCCTCTGGTTTCGTCTCTCCTTCTAAGGCAGCGTCATGCTCTCCATCTCCATTCTGGTGGCATCCTTCACCTTCCTCGGTGACTGTTCCCTCGTTCCCTCTTTGACCTTCCTCCTCACACTGTAGTAGTCCACCTGTTCCAAGCAACAGAAAGTACATTGGATGAAAATTAACAGTAGTCTTAGCTTAAATAAACTGATTCCCCCCCACCCCCCCTCTCCTTTCTGGCCTTTTATTTAATACATGCAGCCTTGTGGAAACAATACTGTACTTTGTGCTGGTGGGGCTGGGTTTTCCTGCAGGAAGCCCGCTTCTGCTGGCATTTCTTCTCTCATCTGAACAGGCTCCACAACCTGCCCCAGCCCTTGATCCTCCTCGCTCATCCTGGGCCGCTTGGCTGACAGCGGCGGCCCTTCCTCCGAGATCTCCACCGCGTCCAAGCTGCCGCCTTCGGGCAGTAGAGGCGGGACCTGTTGAGGGGGCTCATTATCTGCTTCGGAGTCCTGCCCTGCACCTGCACCTGCACCACCTCCGCTTTCACCGCCTCCAGCCGAGTCAGACATCTCTCCTGGTTCTTCACTCTCTCCTGTCGAGCCCTCCACCCCTGAGTTCAAGAGCCTTGCTGTGCGGAGGGGGTTGGCTGTCAGACGTGGGTGAGGTAAGTGCTACTCGGATAGTGCTTCTTCCTGCAGTGTGGATGTTTGAGTCGGTTGGGGTACGAGGACATCACAGCACCCAGCAGCCTGGAAAACAAATGACGAGGACAGGGCAGGTGAGATCAATGACGAACGCGCACGCTTCAAACGAAGCGTGGTAAACGTGACGTCGCTTGTTAGAGGAACACATTGTTGACTCCCCAACCTGCTCGTGCGAGCACGCGGCGCGCGCGCACACACACACACACACACACACACCTGTGGCCGGTCGTGACGTGCCAAGACACTTCAAACTAGCGTCCGTGTCTTATTTAGCCGAGTTAATGCTCAAAATGCACACATTACTTCACAAAACCTCACACGTGTCACCCCATTGCACGCCCTGCTGCAGCTTGAAAAAAAAAAAAAAAAAAAAAAGATGTCAAAGAAGACAACTTGCTCCCGTTTCGTTTGAGCGTCCGCTCACAACAACCACCATCTGACTTTAGCTCACGTTAGCATTGTGCTAACGGTCTGATGCTACATACCTGCGTCGCGGCTTGCCTGGCCTTTGGTTCTGCTCGCAGCTCGTCTACAAAACACTTCTGTCCTCCCCGGTGTCAACGTTTCACCTACAGCCGGAGGAAACGACCCCGACACAAAACTAACTGACGTCCCTCTGCTGCAGGACTTTGCGTTTCTTTTCACCAGCTCATTACGAGAAGTTGTAAACACTGTGGGCGGCCATGTGTTTCAAAATCTCGCGAGAGTTCCGTTGGTGACGTTTAAGACGTGCTCGCGGAGGCGCGCGCACGCGCACAATAGATAATACAAAAAACAATAACAAATATTGAGTCAGTCACAGCTAAATGTTATTTATTTTGTATTTATTTTGTTCTTCAAACAAACAAAAGCCAAACTATTTACATCTTTCAGTTGTTCTTTTCCAAAACAGTTTCCTTACATGTATGCTGTTACTTTAACAACATTCAAAGAATTGTTAAGCGGAGGAGCTGAGCTGATTGGGGTTTAACCTTTGACCAGCTACAGAGAACCAGGTGTTTAACTTCATATCCTCAAACAGACAGTCCGGGCCATGACGGGATCTTTTCAAAGGCTGCAACATATCATCCAGGGCTTTTTGACAGCACAATCTTGCAGTTTATCTGATCATAAAAGCCTTTGTAGTGCAGTAAAATAGACAAGACAGGCAGACTGACCATTGATTGATTCATACCACACAATATCAGCTTTTTAAAATGTCTAACAGATATCTCTAAAGTTATTCACAAATAAGAGACTCGATAGCATATGGTTAAAGTCAATTTCTCTCTTTTGGCAACCGATTACGACAACTTAGTAACCACCGGCTAATAATTCCTTATCAATTGTAGAGTTATGATGTACTGGAGGTGACAGCAGCTACTTCAGTTTATGCAGTCAAGCAGCTAGCTACACACCAAACCCTCAGACTTGGTGATAACACTTGTACATTTTGATTGGCTAAGCGGATGGTGTTCTAGTAATATCAGATGTCATTTCGATTAAAAACTGCATATTGTTTAGTTATCAAGGATACAAAAAAACTATTGGCTGACTAAAAACAACGACTCTTGTCAAATTCATGAAGATAAAACGAGACGGAACAAGACAACAGTCCAAGACTTCTTCCTTTCAGATTCAGACACGCAACTGACCGGTCAATTCCTCATCTCTTCAGTGCCATTAGTAATGAATGGTCAGCTGCACACACAGCAGAGGCACTCTGAGACGAGTTGTGACCCACCCTCAAGGTTTCAAGTCACAAATATTACAAATCATGCAGGCTTGGTATTACAATCAGTCTTATTAGACAAGCCTGAGTCATCATCTCAAAACTGTAAAAAAGTACCTTCCAAAAACGTTCAAGTCCCCTGCAGAGTAAGACAAAATGAACCCACTGCGCTAACTCGTATCTCCGTTTGAGGATGATCTGCCACTCTGGTTCATTCTTGCCTGTAGCCTGCGTGTCCAATGACCGAAACAGGTCTGTACTTTCAGCCCAATCAGCTCAGCTCCCGACAGTACAGACTTCAGCCCTTTGTTAAGCCTGCACCTTCAGCGAAAACCTAAATAGCAAATCGGAACAAATCAACTCTTCATTTTAAAGGAAAGCAAAATGGGCAACGAAAGACAACCACCAGCAAAATGAGATCAATCCTAAAAAAAAAATTAAAAAAAAAAAAAAAATTGCTCTGTTCTGTAACTAGAACTTTAAAAGTGATCAGATGTACATGTCGGAGGCTCACGCCAGACAATTCTGTTGACCAACAGAAAACCGTCTTGGTGAAACCTTTTTTTTTTTCCTTGAACTTTGGAGGACAGTTAACGAGGTGGTTTCCAACTTAAATTCGTCATTTTTAACATTTGCAGTTTCCAGACTGAACCATACAATTTAAGGCATGTTGAACAGAGAAATAAAGCAAAAACCCACTATGAGAGAAAAATCAAAACACTAACTTTTACATTATTTACAAAGCTCGGCGTTTATACTGCTGAGCGTTGATGCTTGTGTGTCTTTATATTGATGTGATATCGATGTATCCTTGTTATGTGTGCAGACGAGGCTCCAGTGAAGAACCAATGTAACTTTTGTTGTTAAGTGTGCATGTAGTGTGTCTGCTGCTCCTTTGGAATCTAAAATCTATGTGACATGTAGTTTTGTCATTTTTTTTAAAGTCTTGTTGTTGTTGTTGTTTTTTTACAATTCTCTCAGTTCATCCAGTTCCAGGGATTTCCATTGGCTGAGATGTAATCCAGCCACATCAACCATGACTCGACCCAGCTCTGTCTCTGACGTCTGGGCAGGTCTTCTATCCTGCTGGTGAGAAGACCTCAACACGACCGCCTGACAGTTTCAAGGCCGAGGTGGATGATGACATCTGGGCAATACGTGCCTTTTTTTTTTTTTTTTCTTTTTTTTTTTTTATTATTATCCGTCCTCGTTGGAGAGAGCGTGATCCAATCCCAAACACGTCCAACACAGATGGGATCGATGGTTGATAAACCTGTAACTTCATCTGGTAACTGTCCAACTGATAATGCCAATGGCCTGCCCAGTCCGAGGTCAAGAAAAGTTTCTTAGGGTTTAAGTTCAAAAAGGACAGGTTTAGGGTTAACTGGTTCATGGGTTGGCTGTAGATTAGATCCTCTTTGCAGAGGGCAGCAAATAAAGCACAGCCAGACTCCTGTGAGGAGACAAAGAAAGGGACGTCATCGTCACACTGTTCGAACAAGCCTGCTGGAAAACACAAGGTGATTCGCATGAATTTGTCAGAGAAATAAAGAAAGAGTATCTTACCAATGCCAAGCACCTTTCCCCCCAGCAGTCACTCTACGGCTCTCAAGGGAGCCATCAGGTTGGGAAACAAAGTGGAAGCATCCTTGCCATTAACACACGTCTGCCTCTTCACTGTGCGTGTTGATCAAACACTCTTGGCAGGCTCTTCGCAGCCACTGCAACATCCATTTTTGATAAGTAGCTATCAGTCAGTCTTGGAGCCACTGTAGCATGTCCAACACCTCAGTCCGTGTGGTTTTCTGCCCCCGACTATTTCAGGGTTACTGGCAAACTAAGACAAACTCCCAGCGAGTCTGTCTCAAACTATATTCAAAAAGATTGGGTTTTTCTTGAAGAACATTCACTCCATATATTCAACGTCTCATGAATTTTCCTTCATCCGTTTGCAAATTTTTCTTTCTACTCTGAAAGGTAATACAAAAATATGGTTATGTACAGGAGGTGGGAGAAGACGTGCTTCTCGAGTCTCTTATTTCAGTTTGGGAATATCTTTTCAGTGACTTTGTCAAAGTCGTAGCAATCCTCCTGTTGTAATTGTGCTCCCGTCCCCGAAATTGTACCTCACAGCTTGAATGAACAAAAGTGCATAGGTGAGTTGGTGAGGGCAGGGTGTGAGCGCTGATGAGGGTTGAGGTGATGACAAGTGCACTAGCCAGGTGTACTCATACGGCCCTCTCAGTTCCCCTCTCTGCACTCCGTTTTCCACAAAACGGAGCCCCGTCCTTGATTTTTTTTTGTTCCCCCCTCCCTCCCCCGCCTCGTGGTTGATCATCAAGTCTAAGGACCCACGACCACAAACAAAAGGCCCACTTAAGAGGATCTTGTCCACGTTGTTGTCATGCCTGCCACTCTTCCTCAAAAACAATAAACCCCAACACCACTCAATGTCCATATGGCAGAAGCGCACTTGCAAACCCCACCCGTCTTATGTGGGAACAAAAAAAATAAAAAAAATAAAACAAAAACTGCACCCACAGATATCCATGTGGTTTGTAAACAACCAAAGCTCCAGTATGGAATAGAAAGAGTCCTTTCTTTGAATTCTTAGTCACTATTTGTACGACCAGGATTGTAGAGGCAGTGTGTTCAACTGTATCCATCCCAAGTTTTTCTTTTTCTTCTCCACTGTGTAAATGAAAAAGACCTCGCTAAACTCTTTGAAGCTTTTTTGTATTTTGTTTCCATTTTTGAAATCTTCTGAGGAAAAAAAAAAAATAAGAAAAAAAACAAAAGAGATCTGGTATCAGCACGGGTTTCATGTCATTTTTTTGGAATACATTCAATATTTTCTTAAGAAAGAAATAATACACACTTCACATGGCAATAATGAAACAAAAAAAATGAAAAACAAATTAAGGAAAACATTTTTTTTTTTAAAACACACAACAAAAATAGCAGCCCCAAGTGCTCATTATCTTAGTCCAAATACTTTTTAAACTTTGTATATAATGTATATATTCATATATATTTTTCATTTAGAAAAGAAAACTCGTCATTATCAAATTGCAACAACGAATAAGTAACACAATATGCTAACATTTCATGCACCATTCTGTGCACTTGCACATTAAGATGCTGTATTTGTTTTTTTTCAGAGTCAGAAACTCGACACCTTTCATTCACAAGTTCGAGAGCTGACAAAAGGCAACGTGATCACACCCCAGGAAAACAGACTGGACTAACCTTCCGATGGATCACCCCTCGACTCAACTAGAAATATCGACGATATAAACTTACATACTTTACATACGCTGTGCTGAGCACTGACACACATCACACTCGCTCTCAAAAAAGAGTTAATGTCTCAATGGCCATGCACCCTATCCAAGTTCTTAGGCACAAATGTGCATTCATACACATACAAAAACAGCACATTTATCCAAAATGAGTACCTGTAGTCTTAACTCATTTCTATGAACAGTAAATGAACTCTGAACAAACGCACGCACACGCATACAAAAAAAAAAATCTCATTCAGATGCACACACAGTAATGTCCCTCATGATTCGCCGCGTCTGCTGGTCCTTACAGGTCTAGAGACAGCTCCCCATGGGGAGAAGCTAAGGGAAATAAACTAGTGGTGGTCATCATGTGATGAGAGCAAAGCTAACAAATGTATGCATCTCTATTTTTTTTTTTTTTTTTCTATCTGGGGATGAAGAGCTGGTGAGAGAAAGGATGTGTTGTGCAATTGCCCCCTCTCTCTCTCTTTCTCTCATTCAGTCACACTCTCAAAAAACACACACACACACACACACACACACAGGCACGCACGCACACACACACACACTGTCTGAACATGAGAATACAAAATTACCATCTGAACAAAAAAGACAAAAATGGCCTCTTATGTTTCATACATCTTGGAAAGCAAAAAAACAAAGACAAAAAAAACAAAACATTGTGCAGACTCTATATTACTGACACAAACCAACCATCACACACACATCACACACTCTCTCAGCCCATACACATTCACAAAAATATTCACTTCTATAACTAACCCCATTTGTTTGATTTTTTTTTTTTTCTTATTTCTTTTTTAGGCAAGTGCAAATCTTCAAGTTTTTTTAGAATCCATTTTTCAATAGCTTTACTTTTTATATAAATGTAAAAAAAAATGCTAAACAAGAGAAATATCAACAGTGTTTGTCTTTTGAGAAAGGATTTGCTCTCTGATAAGGTTTCAACTAAAGGTCCCCCTGACTTTGAAAACCTAACAGCCCGACCATTCGCCTCCCCACCGACCGTCTCCCCCCACCCCTAACCCCTCCCGCCCCCTTCCAGTTCCGATGCACGTGCACACGGATATCGTGTACGTGCACTGATTCCGAACACACACATACACGCATATGAAAAAAAAAACGAAAAAAAAAAAACCTATTCAAATCCCATCTCAATAAAGTGCATTAGTTCAGTATAAGGTGCTTAATCTTTTGAGTGCCAGAGGATACCCATCTTCCTTTTAAACCTCACCCCCCCTCTCCCCTGCTCAAGTGATCAACTGGTGCAGCAGGGAGCCCTTTTGTTTTGTTTTTTTCTATCCAGAGGGAAAGAAAAGAGTGGGAGGCGCAGATCTAGGCGCCTCCACCCTGCAACCTCCCCATCGCGCTTGCTCCCTTCTTACCCCCACCCAGACACCCCCCCCGGTTCCCCCAGCAGTGCACATTCGTCATCAGGTTTGTCTGATTAAAAGACAGAAGGCCTCAGGTAGCTATTGCTGCTGCGCTGCGTCACATCAGTAATCCTCCACCATCTCCATCTCATTCAGGCTCAGACACTCGCCCGCGTTGTGGAATGAGTACCCTGCAGGGAGGTGGAGGAGGGCAGAGAGAAGAGATGGGAGAGAGGGAAGTAAGATCAGAGGAGTCGGGCATATTGGGGGGGGGGGGAGTCGGGCTCGGATAGTGTCAGAAGGGAAGTAGGCCGGCCTTTTATAGATTCTGACCATTTACGGATAAATCAAGTTGAGAGGGAGGTAAAAAAAAAAGCTGTTGAGGGAACATACCTAAGATGCTGGGGTCAGAGTGCAGCATCATGGGCTGTTTCTTCTTCATCTTTCCCCCCTGGTTGTCATAGAGACCAGCCTTGCCCATGTGGTTGGCCTGAAACATGGACTGCAGAGTGCTTGGATTCATACCTCGCATTGAGTCCTAAAAAACAAGAAAGGGAAAGAAAAACAAAGTGACATGAGCCGAATATCATGAAATTGGCAGTAGTGTTGTGTTTTCCTGGTTTTAAAAGCAGTAATACAGTAAACTGATATCATTTTCTAAATATATATCCACATTATTGATGATTATCAAAAGTTGAATTGTGTAAATATTTTCTGAAAGCAGTCTTCCCTTCAATTTTGTATATTGATACCGAGATATTTGGTCAAAAATATATCTGATTTTGTCGACGTCACTTCGCTCTACATTTGTACAATAAAAGTCAGTCCAAGAAAAACCACAAGTCACCGTCCTTTCTTTTCACAGCCTTCCGTTGCTACTACTGCTTCTCTAACGTTGTCAAAAAGTCTGCTTGCTGACTTGGATCCGAGCCATCATAACGATGTTGTTGTTTGTTGGCTTTTGTACATCTTGGGGAGTTTACCCACAATGCTTTGTGTCCCCGTGAATAACGTAGAAAATGTGGATTTTTGTTTCGACATTTGAAGATGCTGACCAAGGTTTGATACACAGCAACAAAGAGACACTTATAGCAATACAATTTGAAAGTCCCATCGAACCCTACACACTGGGTGATGTTATGGTTAGATAATATGGGGGACACAGAAAAGACACAATCACAACCACTATCGTCTCAACTCAACGAGTGTTTGCATGTACGTCGCAGTACAGAAGTATATCTGCATTTACCTGCAGAGGGAAGTTCATGTTCAATCCAGCCACTTCCTTTGATAACTGGGACAAAAAAAACAAGAGGAAGAATTACAGCCATTTTTAGCTTTAGTTGTTTACAACATACTTAAAGCGTACAAGACTGAGCATAAACATGTATGCTCAGTCTAGTAAGTACTTAGGATGATGCTTAAACTGAGCATCATGTAAAAAAAAATATTAACCAGTTATTAATTGATAGTCAGTATAGTAGGACCCGTATCCCAGATTTGTTGTTAAAATGTACTGGTCACACCTCCGAGTCGTGGTTTGTTATAATGGTGTTCCACAGTTAAATTACACAAACTGAATGCTGGACATCAACCTTGCATGATGCATTTATTCCTGAGAAGAAATTTTCAACTGACAGATACAAAAACTAATTTCAATTCAAAACATTTTGAGTTTCAAATGTTCCAGACTGCATTTAAAACTAATTGTTGGCGAGTCAAAAACTAAAAGGAAGCTTCCTGTACATTAAAAACACAAGTTGATGTGTTATTTCTGCGGTGAGTTCTTTTTTAATTTTTTTTATAAGATGCTCTGAAAGTAGCCATCAGAGGACAGGAAAACCTTTCCTTGTTGTATAAAGAGAGGAGGAGGTCTATGTCAGGGTTTCAACCAGTAAATGTCTGTTTTTTTTTCTTTTACTGAACCAATGGACGTTTATGTTTATGGCATATGCCGTTCTCAGCTTAAAATATGCTCTGAGCTCGGGCCTACCTGTTGCTGCTGTCTCTGTTGGTTGGCTTTCTGTTTGGCACGTCGCTCCAGAAACTGTTTGGCGAACTCTTTGGCTTCCACTGTGTCCCCTAGGTAGGACCGGATGAAATCCAGAACTGCATAGGGAGACTCCACCTCCTTCAGGTATGCCACAATTGTGGCAACTTAATAAAGACATACGAGTTTAAACGATTAGCAACGCTGAATAAGTGACTCCTAGCTGTCAAAGTTGAGACAGTCTCCACACCCTTGACATTGCTAAAAAGGTAAAGATGAGCAAGCCTACCATCCAGAGAGGAGGAGGAGTTGTTGGCAGAGGTGTTGAGAGCGTGCAGCATCTGTTCACACCAGGTGGTGAAGCCATCCTGAGGCTTCATGCCCTGTAGCAGCTTCAGCAGCTTATCCTCCTCGTCCGTCCGCTTACGACGCATCATGTACTGATCACTGTGGCGGCCATGCGGGGACAAATACATTCATTATTGTGACCAACGTAAAGACATACACGTTGCATCGTACTCAAAACCGTTGTAGTTGATGCAATTAGACGCGGCGTACTTGAGTGACGGGCTGCTGCGGCTGTTCTTCAAGCCCATGTTGTTGTTGCTGTTGCCACGCAGGCTGGTCTGGTTCTTCACAGCCTCGTCCCACATGCCCATGCTGCCTGAAGACCCTCCACTACTGCTCTTCCCCTCCATCCCGCCAGGGCCACCCCACATGCCCACACCGTCCGCCCACTGCCCCCCCATGGAGGAGCTCCCCATCGACATACTGGAGTGCTGGAAACGGAGAGATAAATCAGGATGGAGATGTGACCAACAGTGTGTCATTTGCTACGACATCCTACCATCATCCCTGTACGAAACCTCAGAATTGTGTCGGTGAAACTCACGCGGTCTCTCTGCTGCTGGGCTCTCTGTTGCTGCTGCTGCTGCTGCTTCAGGAGCCTCTCTGCCTCCTGCTGCATCTCCAGCAGAGCCAGAGCCGGGGGCTTTCCTGCCTTGGCGAGCCCAGAGGAGGGAGCCCCGCTCCAACTTGAGCCGCCTGCCCCGGATCCCTGCTGCTGGGGGGCCTGCTGCAGCAGCTTCATGATCAGTTCCTGCTGCTGACGACACTGCAGGAAGATACGGCAGACGGCATCATGTGATGGCTGTGGTCCCAGTTTGTTACTCAGCAAACTGCATTTAAAGCCACTCCTCCAACTGAATCACATGACAACGAAGTTGTTTTTAATATGAATGTAACCAACTGCAATCTTTAACTGAAGGACCCAGAGTGGATGTCAAAGCAAAAACTAAAAGCAAAATTTTATATATGACCGTTTGAAAGAGTAAAACGTGCAACATTTCTTGTTCATTTCACGTTTCCGTGTACAAAACTTTCTCAAAAACGTTCACGATATTTAAAGCCTCGAGGCAACAGATAGGATCCAAAAGCCAAAATTTCTCTCCCCCTTATCTCACCTGCTTGCGTCTGAAGACCTCCTCCTCCTCCCTCCTTTTCTGTTCCTCTTGCTGCCTCCTCTTCTCCTCCCTTCGCTTACGCTGCTCCTCCTCCTCACGCTTCGCCCTGAGTTCAGCGTCTCTCCTCTCCTGCTGGAGCTGAGGGGAATTCATCATCAAAATCAAAAATGTTGGACTCAGTCCTGGCTTTGCCATTCCTTAATATCACTGTTAAACAATTCATTGTGAGCACAGCTCCTGCCTGGTAGCAGTGGAAACGATCTATGGATTTGTAAAGTAAGCAACTGAAACACAACAAAAAGGAAATGCCCGACTGAACTCACCTTCTGAAGCTGTTCGAGAGTTGGACCCTGAGTTGAAGGATTCATTGTTATGTCCCAAAGACTGGCTTCACTGCCTACATGGGAAAATATGTTTGTTTGTTTTTTAGCAGCAGTAGCAACCGTGTCCCTTTCTTGTGTTTTAATTGTGTTTCTGTGTGTGCACAGACAGCAGTGGTCCGCACTGTACCTGACGGCTGTGAAGCTGAGGTATGCATGTCCCACATGGACCCTGTATCTGGCACTGACATCGACCTGTTCATCGAAGGCATCATACCCTGCTCACTGCACCTGGGACAGGAAGCAAAACGCAACAAGTACACTTAGGTCACCAATTTCCTCTGATGTAAGAGGAAAGAAACTAAAATCAACGCACACCAGGCCACGAATGTAAGGTGAAACCCACAACACCCACCTGTTGATGAGCTGGAATAGCTGCTGCTGTTGGAGCTGCTGATAAAGAGCTGCTGCTGCCAGCTCCTGTTGCTTTTTCAGGCGCTCCTGGTCTAGGTTTCCCTGCAAAGAAGAAGGGAGAGATCCCCTGTTAATAAAAAGCATCTTCACACTCAGGATACCAAAACAAAAAACTAAGACTTGCTTTCAATAGCATTGATCTACATCACAAAACAAACAGAATTATCCATTATTTGTAATGACAATAACAGGTTCACGTCTTATCTTTTGACTTTAACTTAATTTGAATGAAATGCTTTGTTACTCCAACCTGTTTATCAAAGTGCCCTCTCATCTCCATCCTCCCTTCCCCATCCACGAGGTTGGCCGAGCGCTGACTCACAGTCCCGGCGGACCCCCGGTTGGGCTGAGGGCGCTGCGTTGGTGGGAGCTGTCTCACCAGCAGGGGCGGCGGGGAGGGCCCCGGGGCGAAGGGAACGCGGCCCCACATCTTGATGACGTCCCCGAGGGGTTGAAAGCCCTCATCACAGCCCCGCTTCACCAGCAGGGTCATGGTGAAATAACCAGCCTGGAACCACTCACACATCTCCACCGTGGTGAACGGACCTGATTGGTGGGCAGGACAGGGTCAAATTTACAATGCACAAACTGAGCCGACTTTCTTTACTTCATTAAAGTTAGTTCAGACGATCTCCAGAAAAGCGGTATAACACGTATAAAGAATAAGTGACTGTAAACTCCAGTGTGTGTGTGTGTGTGTGAAAGTACCCTGGATCTCTCCCTGGGGGTCCTTGTAGAACCACTTCATGGCAGCCTCATGCGATAGCGGCAGAGCAGCTGCTGTGTTCCTGCTCTCCTGCTGCTGCTGCAGAGCCTGGGTGAAACACTCCTCCTCCAAGGAGGTGTCCTGCAGTGATGCCACCATCTTCTCAGCCTCCTACACAAACACAAACATTCATTATTTGTTCAACATAATCCGTCTCGCAGGCTGGAGAGACTCCAGTGGGATGAAAAAGGTGACAGTTCTGAGAAAAAAGAGCTGAACTATGCTTTGCAATTGCATAACTGAAGCTCAGTTAAAATAAGAGGGAAATGAGGAAATAATGCTTTTGACTGTAAGAGTGCGAATAAAACGCCTGGCACACATGTTCAATTAGTTCTCACCGCATTTCAAAGGCATTAAAACAGCTGAAACATGTCCGTTTAGATTGATGAGGGTCAGCAGCTATCGTAAGGAGCTGAGAGGCGGTCAAAGTGTCAGTAGTAGCGCGCTACCCTGCAGGGGTAAAGAGGTCGCTTGCACGGTTGTGTGATTCAAGGTTCAGATTGCATTTTAAATTTGTGAAAAATATACAAATTAAGGCTTAAACAAGGTGTTAAGTTGTTCCATTTTTGCCAAGTGGACAGCCAGAATACCACCCCACACCCAAATGAAAAAATGGATCGTAAGTGTCCATATTGTTCTTTCAGAGCAGCCAAAGTATTCCCGACTCTGAGCCCTTGTATGAGGGAAGGAGAAGTAAACGCAGTGTGTGGCATGATTATGTAATACTTCTGAAACAAACGCTTGAAATGTGCCTCCTGTTGTTCCTACCTGCTGCAGGTGTTTCATGCCTTCATCGTCCTCAGTGTCTCCTCCAGATGGAGGGTGGAGAGGAGCAGCAGAGGAGGGGGGTGGGGGAGGCAGGATGGAGGTGGAGGAGCTGGTGCTCAGCTGGGCCTTGGAGCCCCCGATGGGAGCTACGTCTAACACAAAAACAACAACAAGAACAAGAAGCAGGAGTAAAACAATGGGTCCTATTTTTAGTATTCCTATTGATGGGATGGTGATGGTCGATGTGAGCGGAGGAGCCACCTACTGGCTGTGTATCTGATACAGCAGCTTCAGTAAACAAGATATTAAATGACTGTGGCTAAATATATTCCATATCAAACCCAAACAACAAATTCCAGTGGATCCAAAATCAGAATTTTATGTATTTACATCCACTGTAGATATCAAAGAAACAAGCTGACTATTTTTAGTGGCTAACTCAACATTTTGACTTGTTTGAGTTGTCAGTGGTGCTGTTACATACACAGCTGACAGTTTGACAAAGCATTGTCAAAATCATAAAGCTTTTACTGTAAAAGACTTTATAACTGAATTCTAAATCACTCAATAAAAAGCTGGTCTCAGTCACATTTTTGAGGATTTTATTTTGTTTTTATTAAATGCATATTGTGTATGCAATGTAAAGAACATTTTGTATTTATACATTTCATATTCGTAAAGGAATAAGAAAAAAAGAAATTGCCTAACTGTATAGATACATAATACTGCTGTGGACCAGATCTATCTCTGTGCTGTCAGTAGCACAGAAGTTGACATTAAACAGTTAAATACTGATATATGGGAGAAGACATACCTTCACCAGGCATGCTGTTGGCCTTGACAGAGTGGCTGTTGCTCAGCTGAGCGTTATCCAACATCTGACCAGCGTTGCCGGGTTGGAGTTCCAGGGAAGGAGGGGCACAGTGAGCTGGAGGAGAAGAGGAGGGTGTTGCTGGCTTTGTCTCACCATTCCCTATAGCAGAGATGGCTTCTTTACTCTCTGTGCGGCCAGGAGGGGAAGAAAGGAAGGAGAAAAACGTTCACAAGGATGCCACAACCATTTGTAATTACAACAAAGAAAAGTGCACAGCACAAGGTGCAAATGTTTTTTTCTAAATGATCCTCACCCTGATCTTTGTCTCCGTCAGCACTGTTCCTCTCTGTATCTAGAAAGCTCTCCTCCTCTTCCTCCTCCTCCTCTTCCTCGATCCCCTTAAACTCAAACTCGTCCTCCAGGATTGTATCTTTGCCACCCTTCTGATAGAAACACCAGGAGAGTTAAGAGAAAAATTGTAACAAATACTGATGAACACCGAGCGTAAAATAAATATCATAGTGGCCAAAATAATAAATCCATCCATCCATTATCTATGCCCCCTTTATCCTGAACAGGGTAATAATAAATTACTAAGACTGAAGTTTCAAACTAATACAAACTCCACTAGTCGCCACATTAAATCTGTGACATTTTACACACCTTCATAGGCATGAAAGCTCCAGATGAGTCAAAAGTGCCCATCTCCCCATCCTCCTCATCCGTGCACCACTCGGGAAGGCCGTCCCGGTCATCCTCCATCCCCTCGCTGCCTGCACGCCGGCGGCCACCGCTGTGACCCTCGGAGTCCCGGAAGTCGAAATCGAACTTCCGACGACGACTTTCACCCGGCCCGGTGTGGTCCCGCCAGCCCGCTGAGCGAGGACCACCATCTGACAAAGAAATGGACTGAGGATTAAGCAAGCTGCTATTACAGAGGTAAAGAAACAAGGTTTTATAAGATAAAGGCAGAATTAAGTTACAGTGATTATACCCAGGCAGTCATAGATTTAAGTCTTGAGGTGTTTCCTGACCTCGTGAAACCGTCACTCCGTCATTAACTAGCTTCAGTTTACACATAACATAACATAATAAGGACAAAGTCATGCGGCCTGTTACACCTGACTGTTGTGTCTTCACAAACTGTGGAAGCTGTTGAGTGCTGTTTTAACCTAAACCCAGGTACTGTGTCTGGTAGAAATCTCTTCACTGCCACTAGGTGTCAGTATATCTACCTTTCCATTAAGGCTTCTGCACACAGAGATTTACTGTCACCAAATGTTTACAGGAATACAAATCACTGTTTACTAGTCAGGCCTGTTGAAACTTTAAGATCTCACCAGCATTCTTGCATAGATTTTTCACAGCCGACTCGAACTGCAGTGTGAACAAACTCTAACATTGTGTAATTGCACTTATTTGAATTATGACGTCTGCTACAAAGCCACAAAATAGTACTGATTCCATGAGGAACCCAACAGGAGAGTTTGCTGGGATCATGTATTAGCTGATGTGCTGACATGGAGTATTACACAGTGTTAACTGACTGATTTGTTTTGGCAGCAGACTGAATATTAAACCCTTAAACTCTCCACTTTAATAGGACCGTTCTGAACGGCAGCCTCCACACTGGTGAATGAAATCATATTCATGAGGTGACTGCCCATCATGCATTTTCAAGGAAAATAAACCATCAATCAAACCTTTGCTTTTCTTGTTTACAGTCTTTTTGTGAACACAAACAGAGTTTAAAGGCAGTGCTATGATAAACAAATGTTTGCATTTATCATACCGTCCCTGCGGACTCCAGCCAGTCTCCAGTTGGTGCCCGGCTCCGCCCCCTCCTCCTCCTCCTGCTCTTCCCGGAGGGTGCGCCAGTTATCGCTGTCAGCCCTTGTGAAGTCCTTCCTCCCTGGACCCCCGGGACCTCCGGTTTCTTCAAAACCAGGACGTACTACCTCCCGCCGCAGCGGCTTCTCGAACCGACGCTCCCCCCTGAGGAAAGGAGGGAAATGGAGAGAGAATGATATCAGTCAGGTGAGAAACGGAGGGAAACAAAGCGCAAAACATGAGCCAATTTTTAGCCTACAGAAATACGCCCACTCAACAGCATGGCACCACCACAGACACTAACTCGTACATTTGAACCAGATCCATGAGTTAAAAATACATCAAACAGATATTAGGGGTGGTCCTAAAATAATATCACAATATTTCTGCCATAATAATCTCTTTCAACAACATACAGCTTCAACAAAAGTAGGGTTATAGTTTTATGTCAACATAGACATAAACAGTTTGCCTTCAGATATTCAGTAAAAAAATTAAAAAAAAAAAGTAAACAACAGTAGTAATTCAGAGGGAAATTCAAATTCTGTATAATATACAGCTGATTTCAACCATGCTTGTTGCTATGCGCAAGTTAGGCATGTACCACAATGTCAAACACTGCAAAACGTTACATCATTCATTATCTATGATCTTTTTTTCCACATTAAAAATTATATATATATACTATATACTATATATTGACATGAACAAGTTGATATGCTCCACCCCGAGCAGACATTTCCCTTCACTCTCAGCAGATAAGACGTCTGCAAAATAAACCATCCAATAAGAGCAAAAAAACCTCCTGGAATACCAGAGCAGATTAAAGTTTCTTCCACTGGATGATAACTTCTCTCAGCAGTGACAATATTAGCCTTTGGAGCCATGAATTATGCATGCGCACCAACATTTCTAAGGGCATTTGTTGGAAGCAGGTGGTATGTGCAAAATTCTTGCTTACCGGTCATCCCAGCTCTGACTGCGGTGTATCTCTCGGACGCTGCGGCTAAAGCCCACCTCTGCATCTTCAATACTTCTTTGGTAGAATCCACCTTCACCGCGGCCTCGGCCTGTTTATAAACACGTGGAAGAAGGTATTTATGTTTAATATAGACAGCATTTGAGTGAGAGCTTTTGATGACCTAAAATGCCTCACGCCGCCAATTGTATCTACTTTAACTCGCAGGCAGTCACACACACCAACACATCCACACACAGTATGGAAGCCACACAGCATCATTCTCAGTTGTCCTAAACCGGACGCCTCATGTTTACGTTGGCTGAGTGTGGACAAGGTGAGTTCATGAGCCCGGTGGTTTTAGACAGGTGCGGCTGGACAAAAGGAGGTCTATTTAGACAGGCCGAGAGGAAGTGTGCTACATCAAGATGGTGGAAGAAAGAGGGGAAATAAACACTTGAGTAGTTGCCTTGAATAAAGTGTTCTACTTTGCCTGGATAGCGGCCACGGTAGTCTCAGCCAGGGGCTTTGGGCAGCCTTTCTGTTGCTGTTGGACTCGGTAGCTTTAGCCCAAGCGATTGTGGATTCACATGAGAACACTTAGGCTGAATCAATATTTTACTTTATTATTTTTCTTTTCTTTTTTCTTTTACCTCGACCACCTCGTGTGGCCCCTCGTCCACGGACCACTCCAGCTGGGGCGGCCCCACCCACCCCTTTTCCCATGAGCCTCAGCACCGCCACACTGTTCACCGACATGGAGAAGTTCCTCTGCAGAGTGAGTGGAAAGAGCAAAACGGGGGAATGTGAGGAATGTGAGCTCACAGGCACATCTGTCAACCGACAGAGCAGCTCGCTTCGGAACTGAGGCTGTGTTAGGGTGAGATAGCACATGATGGAGCCGAGTTCAGCAGTTCAGTGTTTGCAGGTATCAGTGCTTTCGTGAGTGGGTGTTCGTGACAGACCTGCTCCTCCTCAGTGAGAGGCACCAGTGCCAGTGGCTGCATGGGCTCATCTTGCAGAATAGCAGCAAACTCCTTATCCTGCATGTCCTCTGGGACCTGAACACAACAACAGGAGGCGCTTTAGAGGACCAAATAAAAGTCTTTCAAGACTTCATCCATGATGTCAAAAAACTACTGCCAGGTTCTCATCTTTGAAGGTGAGAATATTTGCAATGCAAATGGAGGCAAACAGAAGTTAAAACAATGTGCAGCACTGTATGCTGTGATCAGTGCTTGACCATTTTTTGGCAACATTGCTGAAATTCAATAGTTTCTGAGAGAAGGTAGGCAGGATTTCCCCCACTAACCTTGTTGTCTTTGATATAAAGTGCTAACATCTCCTCTCGGCCGTAGCGATACTCGGCCAGCTTGTACTTTGGCATGGCGGGGGAAGGAGGGGGGGACGTCACACTCCCCCCACTGGACAGTGCACGAAGCCTGTGTGAGGAAGAGTACAAAAAAACATTATGAAGTAGAATAAGGTACTTTTATCATGCAATATATCTCTGTAACCAAAGCTGTTGGTCAGTGCCATGAGGCACCCTCTGGGGCTGAAAAATGAAACCAGTGCACGAGTGCCAAAAGCTGCAGTTCCTAGAATGACCACTTGAGGCTGGTTCCAAAAGCAAGTTAATCCCCAAGTTTCCTTTTCCCTGAGCACCACAATCAGTGTGTTTGTTGTGTGCATGAAGCAGGGCATGAAAACATTTTTAGGTCAAATGACCAAATAAAGCCAGCAGATATGTTTGCAAGCGATGCATTTAAAGGTTACAGTTATTTCTGATAAGTGCAGAGTACGATTTGAAACAACACTACCCTGTTGAAATTCCCCCACTACACAAGCTAGTGTACGAACATGTAAGTATATTAATGGGAGTACACGCTTTGAGACACAGGCAGAGACTCTCCACAGCGCTGGTTTCAGAAAACATAATGCACCACCTCTTTCTCGTTTGTGGATTGGCTGGCTAGGCAGAAAACACTCTTCATAACGCCTATGGCTGACGTCACGGAGGCTGCATCCATCTTTTTAATTCATATATACTATGGTCAGTCCAGGAATGAGCTATTTTACAATTACAGACTGAAGCCTTAAAGCTTTCCTGACTAATAACTTTCTCCTGGTGTAAATTCCTCTGTTGGCTCAGAAATACAAAAGAAATCTGAACTTATTGCGTAACCTTGAAAGAATTCCTTTCAATCTGAATTGGGGAAAAAAAACCCAAAAAAAAAAAACATTAACATCCATCCTGCAGCAGAGAAGAAGGAATTTAACAAATGTTCTTTCACAAATCAACCACTCTCCTACGCAGGTCCCCCTGAATACACTCGGCCCAAACACGTGAGGATATATTAGCTTTCCAATCTCAAGATTTCATTTTAAAAAGCTATTACTAGCAGGCCAGCTTCCAAAGCTTGCTGTTTAACAATGGCTCCATTCACTTGGCTCTACAAAGTGTGTCATTGACTCACAGCCCCACATCAAAACCATATGCAGCTCAGAGATGGAGAGGTGGGTGTGGGGTGTAAAAGGTAAAGGATAGCGTCATGAAAGACCAGCTGGCAGCATGTAGCATATCAAAGAGGGTAAAAATAAGTGGAGCAGAGACTAATATGCATAATAAAGAGGAGAGCTGAGGAGACATGACAGTGGACAGAGTACTAAGAAATACTATTATTCAACTGTATCCAGCTCCATAAAAGTTAGCTCACTTTCTCAGTAGGACAAAGGGTGAAATCAAGAACATCTTCCACACACCGGCACACTTACCGGCTGCGCTGCCACCGAACCCTCAAATGATCAAAACAATTTTGTTACGCTAACAGGCTCGTCAACGTGCTGGCCAGACAGCTGTATGTGGTGAACACATGATGTGGCCGCTCCACATAGAAAGGGTGAAGGGATGAAAGAGGGCTGGAAAGGCCACTGAGAGGAAAGCAGCTGCAGATGTGTAAAGAGAGAAATATTCTGCGAGGCTGGCCCTGCACCAAGAATGCACACAGCAGTCACAGGCCGTTAGAGATGGAGTGCTACCAAACTGGAGATGACTAACACCCCCCCCCCCCACACACACACACACACACATTAATCGCTACACAAACACTCGGTGCAGAGAAGAAACAGCAGAGCGAGAGAGAGAGGCTGCATCCACGCCTAGGACGTTTCAAAATGTAGAACTTCCGTACGTTTATGTCATGCGTCCACACCGCTGCGGCGCGTTTTTAAACCCGAGACTTGAAACGGAGACTTTTTCGGACCGTTTCAGTTTTGAAAACTTGTGTTGTGTTTTTGCCTGAACAGCGAAAAACAAAAGACTCAACGCAGACGTCCACATTTGTTTCCTGATCGGGCCTTATCGGTCATGATGTGCCCGTCCCCGATTCGCTGAGCCTCTATCTGGTAACTCTTTTCCGGAAGAAATCAAAACGACATCAGCCTCGACTATTTCGAGATGAATAGCGAGCTGCAGCCGTTGCCGACCCCTTTGTTTATATCAGCAGTGGTTGTGCAGTTAAATTCAGAATTTTAAAATGCCACACGCGCGGGAGGCAAACCATCATTCGAAAGATTTGCAAAACAATTCTTGTCTCCCGGCCCCACATGGAGCTGTCACACAGCAAACGCCTCTGGAATACCCCGACGAGTTGTTTCAGTCAACACCAAACAAGAGGGTCATCGAAGGCCATCACCACCTTCCCGAGTCCAGACTACATCAAAGCCCTGAATACAGAGCCTGAAGTGAAGGATCTTGCCGTCGTACCCAACGCACGGTACGCCATGATGCCTGGCAAGCGACTGGACACTCACCAACGTAAAACAACCCCTCACTAAATCCACTGACTACATCAACAGAAAGGGGAAATATTCTTTGAACGTAACGAACGCTGTGTTGACTACAAGTACCGTTTCATGGTTCTGGTTCTGAAATGCTGCTAGAATGCTTGTGTGGACAGAGAAAACATGTTAGTGTGGATGTGGCTTGAGAGCGCTGGATAGGACGCTGCTGTGACAACACCTACATTTTCAATTCAACAGCTAACAACATCAACCCACTGAACTCGAGGCTATCATTGTTACTTATGGTGATTTATTAGTACACAGCAACTGCGACTGGTCCATTAGTCCAGAACAGAGTATGTAACTAGCAAATATTTTCATAAAAGATGAATCTGTTGCTTATTCTCTCTGTTGGTGTTGATTGTGTCAGAGAAAACTATTTCCCATAGCCCGAGCGGACGCCTTTGAATAACCTGTTTGTCAAACTGACGGTCCTAAACCTTAAGTTTTTAGGTTTAATTGACCATCTAGAAGTCAATCCAGGAAACTGTTTGGAAAGAGACGGGCACTTTCAAAAATTACTTGGCGGGTGATTGGATGAACCATCTATCACGGGTGAACTTCAACCAATCAGGCCCTCACAGGATGCTGATTGGTAGGACAAGCGCGGCAATATGGATTCTCGCGTGATTTTGCGAATCCAGCTGCTTAGGAAAGGTTAATGCTCACAACCATATAAGGCAAAGATAAGCAGCAAAACCCTGCATCTGTCAAGCTAAAAAAAGAATGAAATAGTAATCATTTTAGCAGAAATATTATTCAGACAATTGACAGCTCGATTCAATAAACCCATTAATAAGGGGAATTTTTCCTTGGCATTTGGTACGGACAGTCCTGGTGCTCGGAGGTCGAGCCAAGTTTGGCCCATTAAAAGGTATCTCATTTAATTAGGCCAGGTTTCCACAAAATGTAGTTTATATTGTAGATCCCTGAGGACAATTCCCAGTCTTTTCATTAACCCCTCCCCCCCTTTCCTACTGCTTTTATCAGGCCAAAATGTCCATTTCCACAGGAAATTATCTTGTATTAGGGGCAAATTGCCATGAAATTAAATTGACACATTTATGAAGGCCATTTGTCAATAAGATGTGCAGATTTAAGGCAAATTTTCTTTAAACCAACAACAAAGGAAAGTCCTTTAGAGGCTGAGAATAATTCAAATGCTTACACGGTTGCCAGAAAACTATTTCAGCAATTACATAAATTTTCTTCAGGAAATACCTCTTTATGTATTCAGCAGTATTTTTAAACCACGCTGATAAAATGTGAAGAGATGAGATCAATTACCATTCTGGGCCGAAGTTAAGAGTCTCAGCAGTCATATTCCTCACGTCCACACAGAACTGAGTATCTGAGGGAGGGAAAATAGTTTCAGTTTTGTTTTCTGCAGGAAAGAATAAAATGCAAATTCTGAAATAATCACGAGTAACATTTCCTTACCCTGTCCAGATAATCGGAGCAGGCTGGACTCGGCTGGACCAGGCTAGAGCTGGCTGGCTTTAGTTAGGCTTAGGTGACTAGAAGGCTGAGTGGTGCTTAAGCTGTGGTCACAGAGCTCCCCAAACACACAGACACAAAGAGAATAGCTGCCAGTTTCAGGTGCTTGAGGAATACCAGGTTATCAGGTCCTAACTAGGTAAGGAAGGGGTTTCGACGATAGGTTGGAGAATGGAAGCTCCTGCTACTCACAGCCGAAAAAGGTTGTTAAACATAAAAAAAGAAACAAAAAGAACCTCGGAAATCAACAATGGAACAAAATAAAACACTCTCGCTAGTAATAATGTTTTCTTTCTTTTTTTTTTTTTCTTTTTACAGCAGTTATGTCTCACATTAAAGTTAAAAATATGAACTGATTCATCGAAAAAAGATAACGCAGGAACGAAATCACAGCCAAAACAATGAAACGGGCTGCTGGAACAGCTGCCAAGAGCAGACGCGACTTGCACTCCTCTTCTCCTTGCTCTCTCTCCCTCTGTGCCTTTTTCTCTCGCCCCAACTGAAATGTGGATTGACGGAGACCCTCCAGGTGACTCCTTTATTTCCTGTCCTCCTCCCTTTGCACCACTGGAAAATAAAAGCAGAGGGAAGATGCAGGTATAAGAGAAATTCAACAATCAAAAGAAAAGTGAAAGGAATATTATTATGAGTGTACACTTCATAAATTACTTTCACAGCTTGGCAGCCCACCTATATTGTCAGAGCAAAGGAGGCGTAATTTACGTGCCAAAAGGTACCAGCCCAATTTGATCGATCTGTTACAGCACACTGAGCGCAGAGAAAAGCACCGTGGTATTCCTTCACCGAGTAAATGAAGACTATTTCTAGTCTGGCACTCAGTCATGGCTCGATGTTTCTGCTGCTCAAAGGAGATTTTCCATCCAGAAATGTAGGGAGTCTATTTCTGTAATGTTGTGAACCAGCTGCTTCTTAACCCATGCAGCAGGTTGGAGATAGTTCATGAAGATGTCATGGCAACTCGTACAATATCCCGGCTACTATATTTGACTATTTATACACTACTTTTTACAGCGCACCTATGAATTTACTGAAGGTTCAGCTTGTAGTGAAGGTTACACCAATGTCTTTGATGGATAAACATAATCCACAATTTCCTGCTTGAAGATCGTGCTTGTTTTGATATTCCATCGGGAGTGAGCGCTGCTCTCTAACCGGCGAGCCACACCTTCCCTGCTCGCTGGATTCAAGATGAGATTTAAACATTCTTTTAACACTGTAACAGTGTCCAATATGCCATCATATGCAATGACACACTTTTCTCAAGCACAGTCTGGCACTATCTTGTGCCTTTGTTCAGCGTTCTGGTGTGCTTCTGTGTTTTGTTTTTTTATATATATATTTATTTTTACAATCCGTTTCAAGTTGCTGAGCTTTCTAGGCTAATTAAAGGACAAGAAAACGGGACAAGATTTAAATGAATACTGTTTGATCAAGCAAGATGTTAGCAGGGCTGTATCCTCTGTGCATGAAACAACTTTGTAAACAACAATATGACACTATCCATTCAACTGAAAATAGTCATAACCACAACTGAACCACGAGATAAGAAAACTAAGTTTACATTCACATGATGTTAAAAGTGTCCTTCTGATCAATATTTAGATGGTATCAACCGATGAGTCAATTCCAGACTTTAACACATCACCAGGTTATTTTATGAGCTGTACCCAATCACATTGTCTGCATAAATTGAAAATAGCTTAGAATTGCTTACAGTTGGGTGACGTGGAATATACAATGCGAGATGATATATAATTGTTTAAGGTCAGTGATTTTGTCTAATGCTATCATGGGGGTATTTTTCGCTCTAATTTCTCATTGAGTATTGCTGCAAATTAGCAGAAGACATTACAGCTACATTAGACTTGCAGGATTTTTGCAGTAATGGGATGACATACAGTGGAAACCTCTGAGGAGCTGTAGTTATTAAATGTTAAAAGAATAATTATTTTATTGATTTATATCTAAACATCTGACAAAACATACTGAAATTCTAGGCAACAGGTTTCAGTTTTTCATCAGACTGTTGAAAGAAACTCTCAATGAGTCCTAGAGGCGAGTTAAACCTGTAGTGCGGGACATTTACTTGTAAATGAACGGCAGTAACAGCCATGTCTTTTCTGGATGAGTTCACGCAATGCTGATTAAACTTGCCCACTAAATCTCTCTGTATTACACAGTATACGGCATTTTTGAATCTGGTGTCTGGTGAGACATTCCCACTCTGGCCGGATGAATGGAAATTCGACGTGCTCAACGGACAGAGCATTCGCATCGCAGACTTCCAGCAGCTGAGCTGGCTAATTCTGGTTTACATCTAACTTGAATGGGGATAAAATTATTCAGCTCCTCTATACTTTCCAAATGATATTGGACAGAATGGAGGAAAGTCTGATAGCCAAGAGAGTCATTTCAGCGAGCCGTGACACTCAAAACAATTTAGCCAACATTTTACATCCACAACAATTGTGATGAAGGTGGCAAACGTGTAGCCTATTATATAAGATGGTATTGACGTGTTTTTTTTGTATTTACTCTCACCAGCAGAAGGTGAAGTGTGTGTGTGTGTGGGGGAGGGAGCCTTTGGGATATCTTAAATACTGATTCAAAACCCCCAGGTGGCACAACTTTAAACTACATGATGTGAATTTAAATCCATAGATATTAAAGGCTATTTCAATTTAAATAAAAGTGATTTTCAGTTACTGGCTAATTCCAACCTGATGTGTCTATTTTTAGGGATTACAACATTTTCATAGCTATAAGTCAGAGCCACTTCCTGGACTGCTGCATTGCACAAGCCCCTTGCTCCTTCATGCCAGCTTTCCTGTCAAAGGGCTCTTAGAAACATAATTATTGTCCTGTAATACTAGTTTGTTTTTTTTAGCATTGGTCACACATCCTTGTAAAAAGTACAAAAACACATGCTCAGTGCAAGTATGGCACTCATTGGCATTGTGTTGTATCAGCATTTCAGAGTTTCACTATTTACATGATTATTGAATTAATTAGAATACTAACAATGCAATATATATTAATACTCTGATTCTGGAAAATTGTGTGAATGGCAGTACTTCATGCTGTTTCCTGCTTGTTTTGAAACATCAGCAACTCATTGGGCCTCATTACTAAAACAGATTAACACTATGTAATAAAAGAAACATGAATAAAATACGAATGCAGTAAGGTATTTAACACTCTACTGTGTAAGTAGCTGTAAGGACATTTAATAACATCACTAAAAACACAGCAATAAACATATTTCACATAACAGACAAAGGGAAGGTCCAGCTTACATTACAATGCACTATGGCTATAAATTTGTAATGTTCCTTTTGGGTCAATATGTTGGCTTTGAAGTTTGCGCTCTGTGCGTTTGCAAACTTCAGATATATCAACATCTACAGCAACTTAACAGGCAAGTGATGGTGAAAGTAGGAAACCGGAAAAAATAAAGCTGCCTTTAAAAATAGGATTATACTACTTCCATGAGACATTTGCCGTAGCGGTTAGATAAGACTCGTTTCGGCTCCTGATGAGAATGCCTATTGAAATGATCCGATACTGGTGGTCATCGTATCTAAAGTAAAGTTTCGTGAGCATTGTGACTTTAAACACATTATTTGTCAGTTTAAAGGCAGCAAAACAAGAACATATTTAACTTCAGGATCAATCTATGACACACAAATTACAATGAGTTCAGTAAAGACCAAGCAGAAATCCAACAAAGGGAAGAAAAAAAACAACAACAACAATATAGATAAAGGCACCGAATAACATGATCCAACTTTGATCCAACTTCTTGTTTTCTCTATGGCCTGCCTGCTGTTATTTTGGCTTCAAAGTATTTCTTTACTTAACTGTGGGCCACAACAGGCAAATAAATGATATTTATAGAGTCCAGCACCAACTTCGCACTCAGAAAAGCGAAAGCAAGGTTACGTAGGAATAAACGTCGCTGGGCACAATGTTAAATTTCTTATGCATTGGACATTTTTTTTGCAAGTGTTATGGACTTCAAAACGTGGCGGGACACCGACTTCGAGCAGCGGGAATGCGGACTGTAAATCTACGATGCAATCCGCATTCAGTGCGCACCAATGTGTAACTTTAACAAAACGACCAATAAAAAAATATTCACTCCTAAAGGCGGTTAACATTTGGGCAAAAATATCTCGAGTTGACATGAGCCACCGTCAGTGGCTACGAGCTACATTAGCATCCGACATTGTTCGCGTTTAAAGCGAATTAAAGCGGATTGATTTGTGTGGGAAAAGTACAATAAATCAATCGTTTCAAACACATTTCTCTCTCTCCACCTCTCCTCCTCCAAAACAAAAATATAATATTTCTGTTGCATAACAGAGACCTAACCTAGCACACGGTATGCGTTGATCGCGAAGGCCTCGGCTGGTCGGTTCAAATGACACCAGATATGATGGCGGAGGGGGGCGGAGTGTCGGGATCAGACTCCCCGGCCTGCGTCGCCCGATGTGCGGACGACCACCTCCACTCCGCTGTCGTTATTTTTTTTTTAAACTCCGGCTGCCGTGCTTGTACACCAAAACAACCGGCGACGGAAACAACCGTGTTTGTTTTGTTTGTTTGTTTTTTTTTTAGCTTCAAGAGGACTTAGTGGAGAGAGAGAGAGAGAGAGAGAGAGCGAGAGAAATAAAAAAAAAAATACAAATAAAAAAAGCCGTTTTTACGACAGATAAATCCAATGCAGTCGAAAGAGCCGAGGCTAAGCTTGTTAGCTCCCCGTTAGCCAGCGAGCAAAGAGGAACCGTGGCTTACCTTCACTGTTTATAGCTACCAGACTGCTCGTCTGCACGGCGCGTCTACAGCCAATATACCGAATGCATTGGTCTCTTTAAACACTGTAAACGTATTCATTCGACAGAATAGTACTTTCGGAAAGTCGTGCTCTGTGTTTTATTTATTAATTCTTCCCCTCTCCTCCAACGGTCGCTGCTGCGTATCAGTACGTGTCTTGCTTGGCTCCCGGTCGCTTTGCTCTTCTTGTTGTTTGTGTTTCGGAAACATGGCCGTCCGTGTGACACCACGTGACTGGATACTGACAAGCGGCGAACCAATGTCGGAGCGGGGCAAACACACCCCTATTTTACCAAGCTCGGACGACAACAACAACAACAACAACAACACAAAAAAACACACACACACACACACACACACCGATGTGTTCAAAAATGCAGAGCGTCTGAACTGGACGGGGTTTAAATGAATGAGGCCAGATTAAGCATTTAAAGGGCCAAACGCCGAAAACAGCCAACTCCAATACGAACTCGCGAAGCGGTAACGTGTCGTCCCGGAGTTATTCAATTAACTTCCCACGAAGGTGATTTTATAAACTGGGCTTCCGTTGGCGTAATGCATAAAAGGCATTGTGAGTTATTTTGGGTAATAAGTAACCAATACCCTTGAAAGTGGACCGTATGATAGAACATGTTCAGCGGCAACGACGCACTGCGCATGTGCAGTACGTTGCTAGACTGCAGTAATAGAGTTTGGTCGTTAGAGGGGGCTGTTGAACAACTGCAGCACTGTATATACACTGGTAAAAGTGTACATAGTTTGTTGGTCACTTCTCATATATAGTAAACATGCAGGAAGATTAAATCAGCATTAAGAAAAAAAATATTTAATGTTCTCTTGAAATGGTTTGAAAGTTCATGAGAAATATGTGCAGATATAATCAAATAAAAACATATTGATGCAGGTGTGTATCACCTGGAGATATTTTTCAATCTGATGCATTTTTTTAACATCCAAAATGTATAATGTTATTGTTAAGGTCTCAATAAAATGACCACAGAGATGAAAAAGTTGAAATGAGTACGGAAAGGATAACGGTTTTGTTTTTGTATGCTGCAAAACAACAGGATCATGTTTGTGATCCGTACAAACACACCATGCAATTTGGAGAGAAGTTTAATATAACAAGATGCAAATCTGTTTTAAACTGATCAAACAAGCTGGATACAAGAAAAAGTAACTTCCACAGACATAGAAATAAAGAATGAAGCAAAAAAATAAAAAAGTAAACACCAGCATGACATTTGAAGATATAATTAATGGAAATGTTTTAATTAGAATGAGTAGAAAGTAAAAAGGGTGGTTCATCAGATTTCAACTGTATATAAATATGACAAGTACAGTAGTATTAGAGCATGAATAAGTATTAGTCTTAATATGAAAGGCTGTATTACTAACCAGATGAACCCACAATTCCTATATGTGTAACCTTAACACCATCTTAAATAATAACAGCTTTTTTAAAGAAGGGTTCTCTATAAAAGTCTAGTTTTAACACCTATAATGTGAATTCATATTGTCCCAAGATGGTACATATTACAAAATAAATTGGGTTATAATTACTTGACCTCAAACTGAATGACACACCACCTGGACAATGGACAGGTGGTGGAGAGACAAAAGGTCACGTAGTGGTTAACACCTCCTTTCTGCCTCCTGGTCACGGACACTTAATCTGACCATTTCTCTTATTCTGTCCACTCACTGTAGGTAAATGCAGTGTTCAAAGCAGTCACAAATGTAGCATGCTGTATTCTATAGTATAATAGGATACAAGTATTCATATTGCATGTTGTAAATGCAGACATTATAAACAGTACAACTGGTATTAGTATTAAAACTGACACCCCTAATAATAGTAACTCCTGTCTGTTTATTTATTAATAGATATGGAGTTATAGTTACTCCACGCGGCCACTAGAGGGAAGCAAACAATGGTACCTGATCAAATATTGTATCTTTGATGGTTGAATCACTACTGAAAACGACCACCAAAAACGATCCATTTATGATTAAAACAGTTTGACAGTGCTACAGAGCATTTATATCCAGTGCACAAAAGTAGTTAGTCTAAAGGTTGGTAATGTTTCAAACAATAATGAGAAAAAACATGAAGCACATGGGATACTTGCAGAGAAAACAATAACATTGATTCTTGTTATTCTTAATCTTGTTTCTTATTTAGGAAATCTGACAGGTAATGTAATTTCTGATCTGTTATACAAGATATGCAAGACTACATTTAAAGTGACAATAGCTCATCCTGTTCTAAAGGATATTGTATAATCACCTCTATCAGTGTTTCACAGCTCATTCACCAGAGGCAGGTGAGCTTGAGCCTCCTTGCTTTCCATCCCATGTTCCATGACAAAGGTCAGGGGGTCATTGTCAGTGTGGCCTCACCTCAGGGGAACCAGCAGGTCCTAGAAAAGGAGATCAGCCCCCATCCTGAATGGGCGGTCATCGGAAGCCCTGGGATGCCCTCTGTCTTCTGGGAGAAGTACAAATTGCCGTGATTCACGGGACACACAAAGGGGGCAGACTCTGCTCTGGTGCGAGTAGTCATAGTGATTATCTTCATCTCACACATCAAGTTTCCTTTTTGTCTTCAGGGGCAGCTTGACAGTGTCCAGGAAGAAGTCTTCATTCCACTGAGGGTAGTTGTTAGTGATGACCATCAGCACCCAAACAAAGCCATCAGTTTGGGAAGCCACTGGCACTTTTAACAGGGACAGTGCTGTGGGCTAGGCCTCGCTGCTGAGGGGTGCAGCTGTTATTGACGTGTCTGGTGGGTTGACACACATGTGCATGGATTGTGGGAGCTGTAAGTGTTTAACTGTAATCCTCACTCTCCTTTTTCTGTCCCATTTTCTTTACAGAATCTTGGTATAGGTGGTTCAGGCTGTGGCTGATAATATCTGGTTTGATTCTTAAGCTTGCCTTCCAGTTTCTGAAGGCTTTGGCCTTTGAGCAGAAGAGGAGGTCAGTTGTATTACCTGTGTTACCTGTGTGAGGTTTATGGGACATGTGGTCTTGAGGTCCACAAGCCTGAGATATCAGCAAGTGGCAGCAGGATGCCATCACACTTTTACCTGGACAGAACTTGAGAAGCTGACGAGTGGACAACTGGACAGATCTGCACCTGTCAGAGGCCTCTTCAGAAGAACTCAGACAATGTAGAAAAGTTCAAGGTATGGCTCAGACTGGAAAGTCCACACTTATGGAAAGTCTAGTCGAACTACAGAAACACAAAGTCTAGCAAGAAAAATTGAGATTTGGCTGGGAAATGGATTTCAAGGCGCTAAGGGAAAAGGCTGTGGCCCACAGTGACCTGTGGAGAAAAACTGTAGACCTGAAAATGAACATGACATTTGAGGTGGTGAATCAAAGGGTTCATGCTCCTCACAGAAAACATTGACAAGTAAATGCAATTGTGATGATTGTTTTACAGACGTTATGATAATCAAGGAGAAGGGGTGTATATATATATATATATATATATATATATATATATATATATATATATATATATATATATATAGATCTCTAAACCAGAACTTTGTCTTAGATGACACTTGAAAGCATGCTCACCTGAGGCTCAAACAGCTTATGTATGTATGTATATATATAAGCTGTTTGAGCCTCAGGTGAGCATGCTGAGAAACTGAGATGTTTTGTTGGATTATACCATATAAGAAATCAAATTGGGAATTGAGTCTGAATCTGAATGGGATCTGTTTTATTTAATCCAAGAGTCCATATAGGAGTCTGCAGAATATTTTCTTGATTAACCAATAACCAATGAAAAAGCTTTATAATGAATAATTCAAAAAGTCATCACAATGTCCTGGTAACTGAAGTAGACATCTATAAATTACTTTTGTCCGACTAACAGTAAAACAAAAGCATAGAGAACAAATCTTCACATTTGAGAAGCTGAAGTCAAAGAATTATTTGCATTAAAAAAAAAAAACACGTTTTAAACAATAAATTGATTGTCAAAATTCCAGTAAAATCCAGAGTAAATACAAAATATTACTGGAGAAGGAAGTTAGTTGTACCTTTGCAATCATTAATGAAGCCATACCAAATACTGTCAATGTTTTGTTCTTTCAATATTTCAATGACTTTGACCACAGGATGGCACTGCAGCAAACCAGCTGGGAACATGGAGTAAAGTCTGTATGTACCAATGAGACACTTTGAAAAGCATCTAAATGAGAAAATCCTACAATTTGCTGTTGAATTCATGCACATATTCATAATAATAGAGGCATTAAACAAAGATAGTTCTGTCATATTCCCTTTTGGGCAGTCTGAGGCATACACAGATTATAAAACGAGGACTGATCCAGAGATGATACTCTTTTCCAGGCCACCCACCCCCGCCTCTGTAGCTCTGCCGCCTCCAGCTCACATCCATAGTAGTGAGGGTCAACGACTAGCAAATAGCTCCCCTTGCCCCCAGTCCACACCCCTAATATCCCCTTAGAGGAATTGTCCCTGTCTCCTCCCATCATGACAGGAGAGCCATGCTTCTCAAAGTGCTGATGGAGCTCTTCCACTGCAACACCCTCCAGCTCCCCCCCTCCACCTCTGATGTGGACCAACTTACAGGGAACGACATAGAAATAGTCAAGGACCAGGGAGGCTTCAAATGTTCCTATCCACTCCCTGGAGCCCGAGAAGGAGCCTGGCTTGTCCCCCATCGTGACTAAGGCTTGTTGAATCTCTGGGAGGCTCGGTGGAGGCCTGTTCTGGTTCTGAGGTGGAGAGCAGTTGTGGCAAAGCCAGGAAGCCATTGTTTGAATGGTACGGTAGCCACATCCCCAGCCTCTGTCATCCTTCCCATCACAGCCATAATGAAAGTAGCGATAGTCTCCTTTTATTAGAGAACATTTTACAGCATCTGTGGGTGGATTAGGAAGACCAGAGTGGATATTCTTTGATGAGGTCCTGGTCTTCTGCACAATATTCCCTTCTTCTGCTCCACTTTCTCCCCAGTCAATCTGCTCCCCAGACGCCGCTGCTCCAACCTCGTTGTCCATTTCTCTCGACCGAGCAAACATGAATATAAATTCAAAAACTTACCAGCATGTTCACAACGCGGAATTGTCACCCGAAAGTCAGCTGGTGCAACTGCAATAACAGTCCCCACGGTGCACTTGACATATCAAAGTTCCGCCTGAGCATTGGTCCCACTGACGGCGACGCCTTCAAGAGCTTTTCGCCCCTCTTAACAATAGCGATATCTTATAATTAGTGATGGTGAGATGAAGCCTCATGAGGCATCGAACCACTTCAGCCAATTGGTTCGAGAAAGGGTTCATTACTCGAAGCTTCATGTGCACACGAAACCACCTACTGGCCAAGTGTATAATGACAGGCAGCTGTATCTGAACCACATGTGATGCATTGAATGTTTGTGTCTGTTATGGCTGTTGGGAATGACTATGAATTACTAAAATGTATGACCAAATAATTTCTGTACATAAATTATCACATATGTGCATAATAAAATATTTTTTGAATGTATTCTGTGTGTGTACATTTTCCCAAAATGGTAGTATCATATGATATGGCAGGTTGTGTAATCATGTTTTTCTGTCACTTTAGGAAAATGGCATGGGCTTAAGCAGGCAGAGGACAGTGGAAGTGTTTGTGGAACTAGGAAGAGGGGACTGAATATGCTTGTGTAACTTGGACAATGATGTACAGGACAGGGGACATTTTATTCATTTTTATTCAGAAATAACAGTTTCTCAACAGTTTTTGGTTTTATGGATGTCCACATGTCCGAAGTAAGGCTAACAGCAGCCACCTTTTCCACTTTAGCCTTAGCCTTCTCCTTAGCTGACTCATACTTGGCCTCCACCATGGCCTTCAGAGCCTAAAGGAAAAAATATATAGTGCTGAACTGTGAGACACAATAAAGTACTCATTTGTTTCATGCATGCACCCATACATACCTGCCTTGTAGGGAGGACATAATTAGGATCCAGTTTGGACACAAATGCCCTGAATCCAACATCATCCACAATACTGAAGGGCTGTGTGTCCTTCACTATCATGGAGATGAGGGCTTCATCCAGCTCTGGTTTTCTGGTGGCTGGTTAAAAGAGAATAAATACAGTGTCTGTTACCTGTCTTTATTTGCATAATAAACAAAAGTGAACAGGGAAAAATTGTGATGGTGCATTTGTAATATTGTAATGACTTACCTTGGCTGGGTGAAGCTCCAGTTTCCTCCTTATTCTCATGCAAGGCACAGTAACGCCTCAGCATGGATGAGGTGTTGTTATTGTACCCCAACTCCTTGGAGCACAAGAAACACCTCAACTTTGAATAAAATAAGAAACTGAAAAATACAGTTCTTGATAAGCAAACCTAATGTGTCTGAAATAGAGTTAGATATAGCTTACCTTATTAGGAGTTATTAAATCAAAGTGTTCCCATACAGGGGAAATCCTCCTCTTCCTAGCTGGCTCCATCTTATCACCTCCTTCTCTCCTCACTCTCCTAAATCTCCAAACTATCTCTCTCTCTCTCTCTCTCTCTCTCTCTCTAAACTCTCCAAACTATCCAAACTCTCAACTGACCTCAACTCTCCACCAACAACCCACATTTTGAATGGAGCCTGAGGGGTTTATATTGCTGTCAAACCTCCCGGCAACACCTGAACCACTTCCCGAAGCAGTCACGTGGTACAGCCGGCAGCGAGGCTTCGGACGTCATCATTTTTGGCTCCTCCCCTAAATGAAGCAAGCTTCGACACACGCTTCGAGGACACGCCCCCTCCGTTACTCGACACACGCTTCGAAGCGTCGGCACACCTCGTAACATCACTACTTATAATCCTATATATGAATATATATTTTTAAGTTTAAAAATGTAGTAAGAGGTCCTTATTTAATTTTAGAGACAAAGTGGATAAAGCGCAATAAAGAGCAGAAAAGCACAACAATTTGCTTTAGTAAACAATTGTCGTTTTTTAGTACAGCCAACATATATTTTTGTGAAATCAATATAAATCATAGCTTAATGATAGCCTAATGTTAATTGGTAGTTTGTCTGACTTACAAGGTTTTCGGCAGTCTTTAAAGGTAGCATAGCAATAACCAGTGCACGAGCAGACCTGAATGGTACCTGAATGCACCAACGCCAATTAGTGGCGTTTTCCTCCACAATGGTCAAAATAGTCAAATATACAGTAGTGGTCTTGTTCTCCATTGTTTTTCTTACTTTATGTGGCGTTTCTTTTGGCTGGAAAAAATTACGCAGGAACTCGGGAAGGCGACGGACTTGAAATACAATGTGGAGAAATGATCTGAAACCAATATGGTCATCTCTGCAGGGCCACAAGATTGTGGGACCAAAGTAAGTGAAAGGTGGAGAGGTCAGAAAGGAAAGTCCCCTATTAATCTTGTTCTTGTGTTGACAGAGCAATATTCAATTTAAAAATCCATACGCTGTATGGACACTACTAATACTGAAGCTAAAATTGGACTGAAATTCAATGTTGAAAAGCAACTGAGGACATTTACTCAATTATTGGAAGATGAAATCAGTGGTTTCCAACCTGCAAAAAAAAGGTAATTAATTTCAGCTCGTTCCCAAGAGTAGTTCTCATGGAAAAACATCAGTCATAGAGCATTGTCGAATAAGAAATGTATAACTTTCTTTTGCAATCATAAAACCAACATTTGACAGGGTTATTGTGACGCTGTGGATCTTTAAAGATACATTAAAGTTTGATTTCTTTCTGATCACTACTATCCAGGTTCAGGGTGAGTGGCTTGTGCACTCCAACCAGCTGTTACTGTGTCCTGCTGTGGCTCCTACCTCTACAGGCACTCTGATAGTTAAGAGGGGCGACTACTGTCATGCCTGTTGAGTGCCATTATAAGAGGTGAATCTGTTCTCATTTGTGCCCACAAAACAGTGCTTCTCCTTGATTCATGCGGTGTCCTCAAAGTAATGGTTGTAGTAAGCTGTCGTCAATGCTTATAAGCCTGTGCCTATTTTTATTTTTATTTGAGCACACAGAAAGCAGAAAGTGAATGGAGAACCATTAACACCAACCTGGGTACCGATGACATCCACTATTGGTGTCTTTGGCCTTCTGGACTTCTCCCTTCGTGTCATGGCAGGCGAAACTACTATCTCACTGAATCTATACAGCATCAGTGGAAGATTTCTCTGACAGCAGTGTGTGGTAATATTGCCACTATCTGGAGTTCATGTGAAACTGAGTGGATGGAAAATGTCTGTGTCCTTCCACAGATGGTTGTGCCTCTCTTCGTAGTTCCTCGGTGTATCAGCAGGGGGAGGCAGTGTTTTTAGAGGCCAGAGTGGAGGCCCCGCTCCACCCTCCCCTTACATCTATGTTGACTGTTGCCTACACTGAAGCCCGACCCTCTCTCCTTGCCATGCTGCAAGTTTATCACCAAGCATGGGTCAGTATTTCCTTCTGACTCACACAGATCTTAATCCAAGAATTCAAACGTAAGCTTGAATCCTTGCAGCCAAGTTCAGCCATCTTTTAAAATGACTAGGCTGGACATGTCATGTCTAATGTGATGCAGATCGTGAAGACATTTCAGCTGTCTCTCCTCCATTACAGATGTCTTATGGACAGTTTACTGCCAGGCTCTTCATCTCAATTCTTCCCCAGGGAGCAAGCTAACAGCCTATGCTTCAGCAACAAGTCTTGGGAGTACGTAAAAACACTTAGTGGAAAAGTTGCGTGTCAATATCTTCCCGAATGTGTAAACTATTGTTTGTCAAGCTTTTTACATTTGCATTTTATTTGATGCCATGTTATTTTTTAACTGAATGTGCTCTCTCTATTTTTTTTTTATATATTTTTTTAGATGTTCATCAAGCTGCCATCTCAGAGCTGCTCTGAAACAAAACTCTCACAGCCACCTTAATAAAGCCTGCTTCTTCCACAGGCCCTCATTCAGGTCAGGTTGCCAAACCATTTACGACCTTTGGCTTTTAACCATCCTGATTAACTCTTGGCTAAGTTAACATCAACTGATGTGTAACGTGTATTGTTTTAGCTGGGGCTTCACAGCTGAGGTGTACAATCAGGGTGTTTGTCTGTCATTCAGCTGGCGGGCCGCAGAGGGAGACAGAGCTCTGTGTGAATGCTGTGACGCTGACGACTGCTCTAGACTGACTGCAGAGAGGAACGGTGGCCTCACTGGACACACAGCTCAACCAGAGACAGGTTGCTCAGCCCTCCACGAACAAATGCAACCTGCGCAATCTTTGACCGTGTTTTTTTACCAACTTTGCTGAATGCAACTCATAGTAAGCTCATGGGAACTTGATCATTAAGTTGTGTATATGTCAATGTTTTTACAGAAAAGATGCATGAGGCGGACAAGACCGTTGGGCCACTTCGCACGCTGAAACGCTCCCGCTGGACCGGCCGCCTCTCCGTCAGTCACTGAAGAGCCCTTTTCCAAATTCACCGTTGGGTGGATACAGAGACTGTTGAGATCAAAACTGGGGGCGTTTAAAATTATTGCATGCATCATATACTGTTTATCTTTGATTGTTGATATTTAATTTTAATCCTTTACAGAAATTTTTTTATTGTTGGAAGCCATAAATAACAATTCATAGCACTGACTACTGTGTTTTACTTGGAGGCACCAACAAAACCCATTTAAAGCCTTTTTCAACTGTATTTTTCTAAAGCCATCAAAAACTCCCCATAAACCACTTCTGACAACACACAGAAGACATGACTGGGTCAACACATTTCAATAGATCTATAAAAGAAGGAGTTTTATTCTCCCTGACAAAAAATGTGTTCATGTCGGACAGTTTCAGATAAATGATGCTAATTTTGTAAACTTTTGTAATTCCAATTACAACATCATGCTGCAAACTGTCTCTGTCTTCACTTCAACACTTAAATTACATATAAGATAACAACAAAAATCCTTCTTAATCATCATAGCCACCTATGCGAGTGCCACATTGTGGAAGTAGTTAGATAAGATGGCATGTGGCATTTAGTTTAAATGTTAAACAAGACATTGGTTGAGTGCAAGCAGTGAAGTCACAACGGAAGAAAGGGTATTCATTGTTATCGTTGGGTTTAAATTTAAACGTCGAGCCTACAATCATAGTTGTGTGCACGCTGTGGCTGTAAATTTCAAAAGCCCATGTATTGGATTGAGCAGATTGTCACTTAAGACAATCCCATTGTCTATTATGCATAATGGTACAAGTAACATGTCTGTGCTTTGTTATTTTGGTGTCACACACATATGTGTAATTAATGTAACCAGACAAACTAAGAGAAAGTAAAAATCAAATGTGTGCACATCTGGAGAGTCGCATAGTGCAATATGTAAATGAAGGCGACAGCTTGTGGTGGAATGTAAAACCTACAGTCTCAAGCCATACAGGGCATGCAGTGACAGACAAGGACGGCCAAAAGAGGGGAAAGAGCATTAAGTGGAAATGACACGTGATGAAGAGGCCCATTCGATAACAGAAGGTGTGAAGCTCGGGCAGCTCGGACAGAAATAATTCCACAGAGGTCATGTTGGCAGCAGGGAGAACTGGATGATGCAGCCAGGGAAATACTCAAAGGACAATGGGGGAAAATAAGACCTAAATCAAGGGGACATACTCTTGGGTGCCAAAACTGAAATAAGAGAAAGGATACTGGTGCTGCAGATTTTTTTGTTGACTCATAGAAATTACTATATAATGACATGGAGCAGAGTGGAAGCAATGATATCAGGGCTTTAGAGCAAGAACTCCAAGACAACTTGTCTAGCAGGATAGTGTACTGTACTCTTCCTGTCTGACAGGGACAAATTTAAACACAATTCCAGCATTTGGCATGTAATGTAATATTTGTCTGAGCACAAATGACCCTCCAGGCTTTGTGGACCAGTGTTGACCTGCTGGACAAGGAATGACTATTGATTAACAGCTTTTAGCCATGCTTGTGAAGCAGCTCTGTATATGGAGATGATGGTCAGTTAGTTGACTTATTTTTGTCCAGACTGAAATGTCTCATTATCATATGTCAACATGTTATTTTGTACAAATATTGGTGGTTTCCAGAGGATGAAACCTAGAGTTTGGTGATCCCATGACTATCAAGCAAGTTGACATTTTCTTTGTGAAATGTCTCCACAACTATTGATTGAATATATACCGAATGAATTTGGCTATCCCCTAACATTTATTTATGTATAACCATTAACACCTCGAAACTCAATCTGTCGGTACAATACTTTGTGCATACATTTTTGGTGCCTAAACATTGACATTTCAATGGCTTTGTTTCGGTCAGTATTCCGTCCTACAAATCATCCGAGCTCCTTTGTACTATGTAAAGTTCCTATTTGCATTTGGGAGAGGGACGGTAGGTCATCATTAACCGAGTGTGTCCCATTTAAGCTCTGATTAATGTCTGCCTGCTTGCACTCTTAATGGCAATTTGAGCCGCACTAACAGCCACTTGACTGCGAATGTGTAGGTATTACGGGAAGGCTCTTAATCTTGATAGGCCAATTTTAGCTACTACGTGAAAGCAGATCTCTTGACTTTCTTCATGTATTGTTTCAATTAGAGTCCATTGTACGGTTGCACACCTGTTTGCAACTAAATTCTTGTATTGTCTCTCGGCAAGGAGCTCCAGTGGAGAATTTAGAGGGTCCCGCTTCCGCGGGATCACAATAAGTTCAATAGAGATGTAAGATTCTTGTCACCGTGGATGCCTGTAAGCTGAAACAATAACTTCCGACCTCGTCAGTGGCTGCTGCCTTGGCTCCTGGCTAGGCTCCTCTGTCCCTCACTGTCGGGTCCCCCATTCTTTTATGTCAGCTTCCTGTCTTGTCTCGCGCCAGAGGAGTAGACCCAGCTGGCAGCAGGCCCAAAACCTGGATGAGAAAGCGAAACACACACACACACACACACACACACACACACACACACACACACACACACACACACACACACACACACACACACACACACACACACACACACACACACACACACACACACACACACACACACACACACACAGTAACAGCTATGCACTGCACTTTCACTGACTCCTATACAATGCAGCCTCTTCCTCGTTGTGTTGTTTGCATCACCGCTGGCCATGTTTGTTTCCTAAACCGTGAAGTTTATCGCGGATTTGTACATCTCCCCTCCTCCTTTAAATCATCATCCCAAAATTCAACACGTGTGTCTAATTCCAAACCAGGAGTCAGTGTGACTGGACACCGCTGCCCCCGCACTCCCCACACGTCCCTCACCTCCCACCCCAATCCCCTGCTCTGGTCGTGAAGCATGGCTCGCAGCACGTACCTTGTCTCCCTCCACTCTCTCTCTCTCATGTTGGCTCAGACATAAGCAAACAGCCCTTTGAGCAAACAGTGCAACACAGTTCTCAACACTGCCTTCAGTTTAGCACCGTGGTGACCATGTAGCATTAAAGATGACTAATGTCACCTGGAGGACCAGAGGTTTCAATTAAACTTATATGGGACTGTCAAGAGAATGACACTCACTTATGAATATTTTAGTGTCTATTTGAATACCTGCGAGATACTGTGATTAGTTGACACTAAATGCATACATCTCCTTGCTATGACATTGCATTTTGGCAAACTTTTCATTGTTGATATTGACATCAGAAAAATTCTGGTGCTAATTTGCTTTTGCATTTCAAATGTTTTATGTCTTTTTTTCCCCTTGTAATTATTTGATTTGTTCATGCACTTCTGTGCGTGGGTGTGTTGTACCAAAAGTACAGTTTATAGTCTTATGAAACGTAGTGTTTATCAGTCTTTCCGAGTATTTCTGTGAGTAAAGCAGTGTGTGTCACTTGACATTGCATGTTGGCTCCTGATAATGCATATGAAAACATGCCTTCACCTTCTGTCTGATGGGAGAGCGGCATGTAGTCCCTGGAAGTCGTCGTCTCCCCCCCCTCCTCCCCCCTGTGATTTCTAGGAAATTTCTATATATTTCCTTTACTCTGGCTCCAAAGAGGCTGTCGGGGGTCAGGCTAAGGATATGGCATTACTGTATTTAGGATTTTACCTGGAAACAGCTTTGTTTATAACGTTTAATCTGGAAATTACACATTTCTCTCAGGCTAGACTGCAGTTTTCTTGACGTTGTTTTAAAGGCACTGATATCTTCCTGATAAACTGGGAGTGTTAAAACTACTTGTGTTCAAGCTGTCCTTTACTGTAAGATAAGTGTGTGATTTTATCAGTTATAATACAGTTAACGTTTTCATGGAGCCAGTGTCGAATGGCCTTGAGACCAAAAAATGACTTATTTGGACTGATCACGAGAGAACTTCTGTTACCGTAGAATCATCATCAGTTTTCACATGTCTTGCTTTCCTCTCTGTTCTTTGTTCATCATCATCGGCCTATAGTTGGTGTTCAACACACAGCAAGAAGTAAGAGGCAAATCGGGAAATCAGTAAATCTGTACATTATATGTATATAATATAATATAATAATAATGTGCATATTAGACTTTTTCACAAATGAAAGTAAAGTGAAAACCATAGTAAGGTGTTGGGCCACCACCAGCCTCCAATATAGCTTCACTGTTCCTGGTCACAGTCTCTGAACTCTACTGGAGTGGTGAAGAGTATGCTACAAAGGCAATTTTTTTTCAATGATGGAAAGCACTCCAGATGTCCCATATGTTAAGATCATGCAACAGCTATTTTTCTGAATCAAATGATTAAGTGAACCCTTGTGCTATGCAAAATAAGCATTTTCACAATTTGTTTTTCTCCAATCTTTCATTTGGGATTTTAGTTATCTAAAGTCAGCATGTTTTTGAGCAAAACGTAGTACAGTCCTGGCCCAAATTATTGGCTTTTGTACTTTAAAGTACATAATTCAGAATATCTATGGAAATTCATAATTTTTTACCACCAGAATGTTTTGATAAATAAACTTGCATTATAGTGACATAATACAAACAAAAATGTACTCAGGACCAAATTATTGTCACCCTTCACTGTTGGTTACAAAAGCTTTGACTACAATGACAACCTCTAAACATTGGAGCCGTCTAGAAACTTTTTGCACCTGTCTGCTGGTAGTTTCTGCCACCATGCATGTCTTAAGTTTACAGGCATGCTTTTTGCATTGGTAGATTTCTGCTCTCTTCAAAGGTTTTCAACGGGATTTAGGTCCATCTTTTTTTTTAATCAACCATTTTTTTGTGCTGCTGGAACGTTGTCTTCCTGAAAGATCCCAAATCCTCACCTCAAACCAATTTTGGGACTGTGGGTAACACATTTTGCTCTGAAATGCATTGGTGCAGCATGATGACCTCCACCCTGTTTTACTGTAGGTTCTGTGCTCTTTTTCATCACCTATAAACAAACTGATGCGTATTGTTATAGGCTGAGACCTCCACTCCAGCTCTCTCCAGGTCAGTCTGAAGCTCTTTAGATGTGTCACTTGTTGTTTTTCCTACAATCCACATCAACATTCGCTGACTTCTCTCACTGAGTCTCTTTTTAGGGTCACGTCCTGAAAGGGTTTTTAGCATTTTGACTCTGAAACTTCTTGATAACATTACAAACAGTTGAGACTGTTTTTTTTTTTTTTTTTAAGATCTTTGGTGATTACCTTTTAGCCTTTAGAGTTATGGTTGTTGATGATAACATTTCTGATTCTCTCAGGTAGCTGTTTTATCTTCACCATTGTGAAAAAGTGGAAAACATGAGCCCCCTTTTATGCTGTAAAACCTCATTCATTGGCTAATTGAGGTCATGTGAACATTGAAAATTAGACACAGCTGGGGCTTTCTTCACCTTTACTTTTACTTTGAGGAACTAATTTAAATTAATCAAAAGGGTGCAAATTTTTTGTCCATTTAAAGTTTATTTTCATATTTCACTAAATGAAAGAATTTTTTTTACTTTTCAACAACGTTAAACATTTTATTGAATATTCTGATTGTACTGGCTTCATTACCAAAGACTTGAAGGAGGACCTGCTGAATGCAGAAACCTAAGTAATAGTACAGACTTACCAAAAAACACACAAGTCAGCTTTGATATTGACAAAAATATCAGGTTAGACCTTCAGAGTCTCCAGGAGATGCTGAACTTGACTATGTGACTGGCATCTTAGATTCTTTAAACTACCAGGCCATTTTGAAGAATTTGAAGTTTGGTAATTATTGAAGTTTCCATAAAGACACCAAGCAAACATCCAAAGCCAACCAAAGTTTCGTTCAATAATGGTTCCTGGAATTTGTCCCTGAGTGTCCATCTCAGTCCCTGGATGTGAATCCCAAAGAAAAGTGATGAAACAGAAAAAGGATTTACAGAAAGCATCAGCAGCACGGAAACCAAAGGGTGGCTTTGGATGGCTTTGGACATGAAGATCGGTCAACTGTGTGAGAAACAACAGTAAGTGTTGGTCATAAAGGTCAAACGTTAGCACTTGATATTGACTTTGGGGGTTGAATCATTGGCCTTTTTGAAGAATTTTTTATTTGTAATACTAAGCTCATTACCTTCTATAAAGTAAAATATGCATGATTGAACTTTTTTTTTTTAAAGCTTTAGCTACTTGTTTTATTACATTTTATTTTGCTATCATATGTCTTCTTGGTTAAAGGGGTAGAGTAATTCAAGTCAATTATACAACTTGCTGCTAACTTATCTATATTGCTACTGTGACATTTTTTTTTTTCAATGACCTTAATGTGCATTGAATGTATTGAAAGATCACTAGCTGTAAAAAGGCTATTTGAGAATGTCCTTCATGGCAAGGTGGCAGTTATAAGATGCACACAGAGGGGAACTAACGCAGACTGATCTGTGCAGATTCTCGAAATAGATCAACCGAAACTGTAGGCTTTGTCTCAAATTGTTAGAATTTCAATTTTAATTTATGACAGACTTTATTTACTGCGTCTCATCGTTTGACCACCTTGGTCCCTGAATACGACCTGAATCATAAGACAAACTGTCACAATCCAATACGTTGTTCCTCAAATTGCTCATTTTGTATCATTATTAACATTTACACTATCATCGTTTCGAAATGAAAACACTGTAATGACCGTTTCTACAACCAACACACGCACACACACACACACACACACACACACACACACACACACACACACACACACACACACACACACACACACACACACACACACACACACACACACACAGTGACACACAAACAATGAATGGGAAGTCTCCGCGTGTTTTTTGAGGCATTATTTAGTTTTTATAACAAATGTTTTTCTAAGCAGAGATGACCTATTATTTGGATAACAATGAAAGAAAACATTACATTTGGCCATGTTGTTATCATAGAAACAATGCAACTTTATTTCAAAGTCATCAATAAAAAAAATCAAACAGCATCAGTTTTTAGAAACACCTACCGGATAAGTGCAGAGATCCACAAAAGAGCTTCGTTTCCAATTAATGGGCAATAGACGGACCTATGGGCCAAACCGCGAGGACCCTGTGAGGGGCTATGCGGACACCGCTATGGAGTTTCCCAGTGAGTTATGGGCATGCCTTCATGATTTTTCCTCTGTACCCTGGCTTTGGTAGTAAGTCTATTTTCATGCTTTACGCAACGGGGGGACTGCATGGGTCGATGTTTAATCGCTCGCCGTGGTACGTCAAAAGGCGCGTCCGCGTTCTTGCGGGCTATCACGTTATCACTATATCCTTAGGGGAGGTAAATAAAAGCTTTTGCCAAAGCACAGCAGTGATGCAAAGTCTGGTAGGTGACTGCTCTCACCACAGGCTCAGAGCGGGTTTTTTTTACACGGACTTACATGCCGGTCGGACCAGCCCGAGAAGGACCGGCGCACTTGGTTGCATGAGAATTTTTTGTGTGTGGATGTGACCGGTGCTTTTAAACCGTGACGCCTGTGCTTAGGTCTGATTATTTCACAATGTTTTTAAAAGATGCGGCACCTCTTTGCGAATGTTGCAGAAAACGGGTAGAGGTAAGAGCGACTGTAATAATTCTTACTCTGATGCCTTAGTTTGTGTGCGCTACCTGTGATGCACAACAGTCTCTTCATCTTGATGATGTGGGAATGCTTGCTGTGCTTCTACTATGTGGGAGAATACCGAGAGTATTTAAGCCAACTGTGGAGGTTTGTGCTGCTTTGAGTGTCAGATCAGAGGACATGTCAGATGTACTCTAATTTCTAACAGCCTCGGTGTGCTACAGAGTACAGGACATCATTTTTTTGTAACAGTTCATGGAAATAGATTGTGTAATTTCACTCTGTAGACCACTGCTATTCATTAGGCTATGCTGTTAAACTATAATCCTCTCAGTAGCCATTAATCATTTAAACTATTAAACATTTTAGAGGCCAAATTACTGTCATGTGATGCATACTGGAGTAATAATGGGCTGAATAGAAACTATTCAGTCTAAAAAAAAAAAGACAGTCTTTGAAGCTAAAGTAAAGTGCTGTAAAGCACCATGTTGGTTCTGAACTTCTCTGATTGGAGCCAGGCACTAAATCTGTTGCAGCTGCAGGTTTGAATCCCACTGTATCAACAAGCTGACTCTGCAGTTACCGCCACAGTCGTCACATACTTATGTCAGCAGAAAAGAGCACAAGGTTATCAAAGGCTGACAACTATAGGGGATTCCAGCAGAGCAGAAGAGGAAGTGATGTCACACCTGTCATCTGATGGCCACTTTTTCACAACTCGACACTTTGTCATGCAGAAGACATGTTCAAATTTGGGAGGTCACACAGCATTCAAAATCATTTCATCTGTGATGTGCTTTAAAAAGTATCTCCTTATCAGCCCTCTGCGATGTTTAACCGTTACACCAAGTAGTTGGTTTAAGTTGCTCAGCCCTTTCGGTGCACTCGTTTTCACGAGTCACTTAAAATAGCACAGGCTGAAGGTGTCACTTCGTGAGCAGCCAGCCACTGTTGCACAGCATTGTGTCACATACCTGTAGTGGAGCTTGCCATTATCCAAAGTACTACCACTTGTGGACTACTGCGTCCAATTTAAAATAGCAACATGGTTTTGCCAGCTGATGTTGGCAGGCAAAGCTGTTAACTTTTAGTCTGGCTACAGCCCGAGACTGCAAGGCGGACAGAGAGTGTGTGTGTGTGTGTGTGTGTGTGTAAGAGTGTGTATACACAGTTTAGATTAATGCATTCTCACGTAGGCAGCAGTGGAGGTGAAAAGGTTACTGATAATCCTCAAGCTGAGTCACGTATACTTATTTCACAAATGCCAGTGCATATGGAAAAGAGGCCATTTGTCTGTCCATGCTGCCATCACTTTGCCTTTAAACTCCTATATACATTGGTAATAGAGCACGGATCATAAGTATACTTTGAACCCAGGTGTTGATGGGAAATTTTGCTTGAATGAAAATTTAGAAAGACCTATCAGGGCTTGTGTAAAGCATCGTAGAGGGTCTGAAGGAGAGCACATGCACAAAGATTTCAAGTTTATGATTTGCTTTGAAGCGGACAAAAATCTACAGATAGATTTATTAGTGTCTTAGTGAAATGGAGTAGCCACTTAACAGCCAACAAGATGAAAACAGGTCCGTATGTAGTAGGATCTATTCTGTGTGAAATGCTTTGTAATGATTTCCTGCCAATCTTATGACCTGTATTCATTACAAGTAAATAATTTTCCATCAGTCTATGAATGAATCTTTAGAAAGGCGTATGCATAGCTACCAGTGTGTCACATATCTAAAGATGCTGCACATGTGCTTGTGTCAGTGTGTTTCTTAAGATTTACTGGACTGCAAGTCTTCAGGGATTATAAGCCCTTGCTGCTACGAATGTACATGGAGCAATTAGTTGCTCTGAAGTTGTCGGGCACAGTTGCAGGACTCTGTACCTACAGACTTTACAGAAAGTGTCTGTTAAACGTAGGTTGTTATGAGTCAGATGAGAAGTTTTATAAGTACAGACTGAGCCTACGTGTCATTAACAACCTCCTGGCTGGCATTGCTAGAAGAAAAGGCATGGAGGTTAAACTGATTATATTATGACCTCTTAAAGGACCAATAATAATGTACTACTATTTTAATTTTTGATGTTATTTGTTATTACCCCTCAGTGGGAGAAAACCAACATGAATGTAATTTGAGAGGTCCGCTCAGTTACTCAGGAGCCGGAGAACTAAATGCGACCCGTATCTGCCCTGTCTGCCTGGGAAGATCATCTGTATTTTCTGTCATGCTTTTGCGTCACACATCCAGGCTGCAGTGAAAGAGCACATTCAGCATGTCGCACGGAGGAACAAGCCTGTATGCCCACATGACCCACCGGAGTAAAGTCACTCACATTGTCAAGTATATTCTTAGAGTCTGCGAGCTTTTATTTTCAGAATAAAGAATAAATAATAAATAAATAATAAATCGGACTCAGGTTTAAGTTATAAAAGCACCCTGTTATAAATAAAGGTCAAACATGGTCGGTCCTGCATTGTCATGGTTCCTTAGGTGACATATGCAAAAATGAAACAGATAATGCTCAGTCATGCTGAATCATACTGAGTTTACATGATTCTGCCTTAAAAATAATCAGCTGGTCTTCAGTGTGTTTGTTATTAATGGCAAGTATGTGACACCTATATACAGAAATTTGTCGTATATAATACCTATTTGTGTGTGTATAGAACATTACAGCAGATAAAACCTAACAAGGCTGATACCTGAGCATTAAAGTTTGAAGTGATGCATACTAGAAAGGCAAAGTATTCAGAGAAACTCAAAAGGTATTCTGTCACTCTATATACGAAATACAGTCAACACCATAACATGGAGGCGCGTCCATCCACGAGGCATGGTGCAGAAAGAATATAAACTCATTCAAAAAAGTGGATTTCGCAACTTTGCAATTTCGCAATTTCACAAAGAAATTAAAGGCAAACATGGGCGGGGGCCTATGCCAGCAGACGCAGCTATATGAAAGGAAGGCGTGGATATCCCGCATTTGAATGTGTGGCGTCAAGTTCAGGCGTTATTCAACAAAACGCTTTGACCTATATTATATCGCCCCCTAAAGGTTGACATGTGTGAAATCTTTTCAGAAAATAATTTTTGGGGCTCTTTATCTTCCATTGAAATTTCACCTCGGCACCATCCACGGTTTAGGCACCACAACTGTTTGTTTGGATGGAATAATAATGATAGTCAGAGCAAGAACAATAGGTTCCCCCACCGTTGGTGCTTGGACTCCTAACTGTCTTATCACAAATACATACAGTTCAGAGGGTCCCCAATCTTGTCTCCCAGCTGCTACTCACTTGTTAGTGTAACTTTGGCTCAAAGCTTTGCATTGATTTTTACTGCTGTTGTTGTGTCTGTGATGGCAGGACTGCTTGCCTTGCTGTTGATAGTGTTGGAGTTGACCCGGCCAGGCCTACCGTCTCCACTGAGGCCGATCTGCGACCTGAGGGTCCTGAACCATTTCATCAAGGAGGCACGAGACGCAGAAGTCGCTATGGTGAGAGAATAAATGTATGCATGCACTGAGAGCGTGTCGAGGTTTCTGCACAGACATGGTGGGCCTGGGATCATCCATGCTGAATGTTTCCGCACCACCAAATCAAAATACCCTAAAGATGGTCACTTTTACGCTCTTGCTTTCTTAGAAATCATGTAGAGAAGGATGCGGCCTGTCAGAGTCTGTCACTGTCCCCCAATCCACAGTCGACTTTGATGTCTGGGAGAAGAAAAATGTAAGTACAAAAGTTGAATGTTAAACAGCTAATAACAGCTTTAGACTAAACTCAGTGCTTGAGGGTTTTTTTTTTCAGGGTGGACTTGTCTTGTTTATTTCTAATGGGAAAGCTGCTTACTTGCTTCCTTTAGTCTTTATTGCTCCCGTAATGAGCCTCTTCATCTCTCTCCCTCTGTTTATTTCGTTTGGCAAGGCACTGGAGCAAGCCCAGGAGGTGCAGACTGGCTTATGGCTTTTACAGCAGGCCCTCAGCCTGCTACGGACGTCGGTCACCAACACAGCGCTGCACAGCCACATAGACAACACCATCAGAAACCTGCTCAGCATCAACGCCGTGCTGCGTAGCCTCAACATCCAGGTGAGCACAAATTCAAAAACAATGGCTCAGCAGCTGTGTTTACTTGGAGCCGTTTGGTGTTTTCATAGCAAAATAAATGCCTAAATGTATTTAACTTTCAAGGGATAGTTTACCCTTTTTTCATGTACATGCTATTTACAATTATTTAGTTTTGCTCTACCATTACTTGTCAGGCAGTTACTAACATTTCAGTGCTAAAAGTTGATTTTTGTTAAAGAAGTGCAGCACAAAAACATTTTGATGGACTCGGTTGTTTCAGAATAAAAGCAGTGCAATTAACAGACACCTTTAAGTACATAACACAGGTTTGTTGGGTCATCTACAGCGCATATGCATGTAAACAGTTCATCCTACCATTACTATTTTAAGTACTCATAAAGTATACTCCAAGTACATTTGAGGGCAAAAAAAGGCCTGTGTGAATACAGCCTCTATATTTCTGCTTTCTAAGATATCGTGGTCATACTTTAGGTCATGTCGAGTATCTTGGAATGAAATAATGGTGCTCTCTTTGGAAACAGAGAAACTGAGGGGTGTCATGGGACGCTCTGTAACTGTAAGCCTTTCGTGACACTGCACAAACGGAGCCCGGATGGATAGACTAACTCAATCTGAATGAGCAGTCTGTGTCGAGGCTCCAGAGTCACTTTCAAGATGTCTCTTTGTATTCCCTTTCAGGAATATTCCCCACCAGCAAGTGCAGCGGGGCTCGAGGGAACATGGAGGGTATCCTCAGCAACAGAGCTGCTTCAAGTCCACGTCAACTTCCTGCGAGGCAAAGTACGCCTCCTTGTTCTGGACGCACAGGCTTGTCAGCAAGATATCAGCTGATCAGCTGATCGCCCTTCTCAAGACGAAGGTAATTTGTGCTTCCAAAGGCAAGAAGAGGGAACTTGACACCGTCACCCTGCACGCTGGCTGCTTAGAAGGTGTGGAAAGAGAAAGACGAAGCAATCCTCACATACGAGGAGGACGCTGAAAGGAGAGGACAGTCCCAGCAAGGCTTTGGACGGACAGGAGACGACCGCACCTTGGAATGTAGATGTGACTAATAGTGAAGCACACACACTGACCAAACTGATGTCTTTTTGGAAGCACTGCTCCAATAGCTGTTCTACTGGCACTGTCTTGCACTTTGTGTGTGGATGTACTGATGTGTGGGTGAGTGAAGCCCGAGTGTTTCAATGTGCATGTAATGTTTGACCCAATGCACTCATCTCTGCAAAGTGAATTGTGGAGTGCAAAACCCAGAAAATATTGATTGCACCTGGAAACTGGAGGACTGTGGGGTTGCAACAGGGCATCCATTTTAAATACCACTGCAAAGAAGATAAAATGAATATGGCCTCACTCCACAAGCCTTTAATATTTTTTCAACCATGCCTCACAGAAACATTATTCTTTTTTTTCAGTGAGTATTTTAATATTTTTTTTAAGGTGTGTAATTACTATTTATACAGATTTTCTACTTATAAGCTCCAGTCTCAGAGTTAGTGTCTAGCCATTTGTTTTGTTCTTTTGTGTAACACTGAACATTTTTTATAAAGATTGTATGCACCTGACGAGCTGCTTCACACTGAATGTTCTTTCCTAATAACAGAACAGAGGCCTAGAAAGTCGACCAGAGGTTCGGTTACAGCGAGCGAGGGAGTGAGAGGTTCAGCGTGGGGAGTTACATGAGAACTGTGAAGCTGTTTTGTCATTATCTCTGTTGTTGTTTCTGCCGAACCAAAAGGCACCCAGTCTCTACACACTGATAGCCAGACGGCCTGGAAAAATGTTCAATTAACATCCTGTGGGGCTGAAATTGCAAATAACTTTGCAGAACCCGACTCTGCCACTGTCTCCTCCCTCTCTCTATTGTTTGTCATCAAACAGCAAGCAAGCAATCAGTTAGTCCTGGGAACTTTGAGGCTTTCTGTAAAATGGATGCTCAACTATTTCACATCAGTTAAGTGTTCTTCCTTGTTTTTTTCCGTTATTTTATATCTTGTTGTGCACATGCAAGATGTTTTTAAGGATGTTTCTACGTTTTCTTTCCTGTTGTTTTTGTCCCATCACTGTATAATTCACTATTTAAATCCAAAACATTGTTCTTGGATAAAGAGAGGATAGTTGGAAACACAACAAGGGGAAGTCTGTCCATTTCATTAATTATCTGTCCTTTTCAGGTCAGTGGCGTTACAAGCAAGCGTGTGCAGTTCAGATGCTGACGACAAGCTGTTATCGCAGATCTCACTGGTTTACATACATCCTGATCAAATTTAACTGCTTATCACAGAGGTGAAATTTAAAGAATACATTCCAGCAAGTTTTATTTGTGTCCACAAATCAAATACATCGTCCTCCACTACATCCATTTACCAAAATAACCACCAGCTGCAGTTCAATGAAATGAAACCCCAGATCAGTAGATTTTGAGTCTCGCTGACCCCCAGCTGAACTCATACTGGAAACAATTTGCAAATACATTGTTGTGACATGGTGCCAAAGAAATTTGGCTGCTGTGGAATAACATCCTGCCATGCTTATTGTAGCTCCCTACTGACATCTAGTGGACATTTCTAACAACAACACCTGCTTGAAATTCAAACTCAGGATTTCTCAGCTTTTTTCTTTTTTGAATCTTTAAAACAAAACTGTAAACACTCAGAACGGTGGACCTTAAATTGAACTCCATTTTTAGGCTAATATTTGGCACAGCCATGTTTACATGTATTGAATGACACTGAAATTTCACCTGGCGATTACCACTGCAGCTGCAAGGCATGCAAACTTGAACAAAACGGACACAAAACATGATAAAAGTTGGTGAACTAAAGTTGTCCATTTGAGAGAATTCCAACATGATTGACACAGAAAACACACTGTACACCAGTGAGCTCCGTCCTGCAGTCCTCTGCTGCGGTCTCCGCAGGTCTCCACACAAACAGTCCCAACAGACAATTTTTTTCTGGCCTACTGGCTTATGAAGGAATAAATAGGAGTTGAAGACGGACGGAGAATCTCTGCTGGATTCACGGGGCACACCTCAGTTCATGTCACTGAGGTTCGGGGTAGAAAACCTTAATATGAATGGCTGAGTTGTTCCGTGTACGCGTCAGGGGCTCCCCGGCCTCGTCGGGGTCCTCGGGCTCCAGGTCGTCCACCAGCTCCACCGTGGAGGTGTTGGCTGCCAGCTGCAGCGCCCCCTGACTACTGGCCTGCAGCTGAAGGGCAATGTTAATAGCCCTGTTGATGGCCAGGCCCAAGCCGTGGACACAGATCTCCCTGTGGCCCCCGCCTTCCAGAAGCTTCTGACAGCGGGCCAACTGAGCCCTGAAATCCGTCTTCATGTTGACGTAGACGTCGTTCCTCCTCTTCGGGAGTTTCCGGGGGAGGCGCTTCCTAAGAGTGTACTCCACCGGGTCCATCTCGACAGCGGGCGAGCTGGAGTCGGTGTGCGCTGGAGCCGTCTGAGGGACGCAGGACATGCCGGGGTTACGAGGCTCCGTCATGTTTCTCTGTGGGTGTTAAGACAGCAGCTGGGGACAAAGGAGGAAGCTGAGGAGAGAAGACACAAGGTCAAATAGTAAAAGAGCATAATACCCTCCAGCTAACTTAAACATCTCCTAATACTTATTTTCATCTCGATCTGATTGTTCTTTAGTCCATTTATCATATCTATACAATAGAAAAATATAATAATAATTTAAAAAAATCAGCATCCCAAAATAATATCTTCAACATATAACCACCCAAAACCCAAAACCTTTTGTTGACTATTAGCAAAAGACAAATAGCAGCAAAAGATTTACACGATTGAGAAAATCGTGCAACTGTTAGTAATCAGGTACACAAAATTGGGGTTTTCCAGTTTCCCAGAGGGCTCAGCTGGGAGGAGTTATTTTCATTAGAAACTGCATTTTTAAATCATTTTGGTCTGTTATGACAATATTTCTTTAAATATGAAATAAAAAATAATAATCACAAAACACTGGTAGAATAAAGGTGATAGTGAATGGATTTGGACTGCGAGTTTTGTCATCACGCCAGAGTTGTTTTTTATCCAGCTGCCAGCTGCAGGGACAGGTCATCATTACTCCTATCAGTTCTTTTAAATTACAAAGAAAATGTTTTAAATTTAATCGTCATTTAAAAAATAAATGAATTCCAAACAGAATTCATATTGTTTCATCAGCAGCAACAGTAATGTTTACAGCAGCAAAGTCACAATAAACTCTAATATCTCCCCGGAAAGCAATCTGAAAATGTCAATAAACTATATCGATGGCATCAAGACACCGAGTGACGTTTGGAGATCATGAAGAACACAGACATCAGTCACTGTCAGTTATCCACTAATTTGCTGATTTTTCTCAGTTTGATGACTTTTGGAAACTGGATAAGACAAACTGACATCTGATCACATCACGTTGGGCTTCAGGAAATGGTGGTGGGACTTTTTCATTATTTTTCAGAATCTCACAGACCAAAGAATTAACGAATTAGAAACCGATCAACAGAGTAATTGGGAATATAAATAACCAGTTAAAGTCATTTCATAAAAGGGAAATATGAGATCAAACTGCATCATAAACATACCTTTATTCATTATTAACAGCGTTGACTTACAATCCTAACGCTGCTGTGAAGGCAGCGACTGGCAGCCTGTCACGATAACCGGACTATTGGCACCGGTTTAGAAACCAAACAGTTCTGACAGCAAGAAAATCGAGCTGCTTAAACCGAGCTGGCCTCATTAGTGTCATTCAGTCACGAAGCTCTCCCCACGCTGACCAGGGGAAACATCAACACGATGTTTAATGTCTGTTATCCTGCTGCAGACTGCATCTTCTAATGTATAATGGTGATCTAACACACGTCTCTTGTCCTCCAGGAATGACTCAATGTTCGTCTCCAGCAGAACCGATGATTATCATCCACATGTTGAGTAAACTTACCTTCAGAGGATAGTTTCAAATCACCACGTTTCTGTCGCTGGTCACTGACGTCCGGGGAGCATGTTTGTCCGTACAGGGAGTTTCTCCTGAGCCAAACAAGCAGTTTGTGCCCTGCGCACCGGAAGTAGTCTGACGGGAAAGAATCTCTGCGACACCGTTTTGGTCACATTCATGAATCCCTTTTTATTCCAACTCCCTCACAAAGTGTAACTCCGCGTGCAGAGTCACACTGACGGCTGCTGAGAGCCCTCTTTACTAAGGCGGAAGGTAGAAATACACCGGCGCGCTTTGGGAAACCTTTTCATTACTCCGACGGAAACAGGAAGTTACGTCATCACGATGTTTAATCAGCACTGCTGCTTTAATCACCCGCTAGTAGATGGAATAACAAAACTCACCAGATTTGGCTCCCTGCTATTTATTTCTGCTCCCCAATAACTCCACACACACTTTGATGCGCTCTCTGTTCCAGTTTGTGGTTCTTGGAGAAATGGTCGATTCGTCGGACCAGTGATCACAAAAACGTGTGTAACAGGTGCTGATGTTGATCAAGTGATGAAACTTGGAATACTTATTCACGAAGGTTATAGCTTGTCACTTCTCCAGAAACGGTGCTCTGGATCAGTCTCAGTCTCTGAACTTTTTGATCTGCCCTCGTACACTCGCTCACTTAAACCTTCAGCTTGGTCTCCACTGTAAATGTTTACCTGCATTCTTCTTGTTACATTCTGTTAAATTCAGAAACACAAAACTTCAGATGATTTTAGAATAAAGAAAGAAAAAGTAAAACTTGAGACGTTCAAAGCCAGATAAGATTGTTCTCTTTATTCAGTCACTTAAGTACTAACATGCTGACCAAACCACAAACAGAATGAATGATCTTGTAATTCCTTTACAAGTGGAAATATTTTCCATCAAATATCTCACAGGAACAAAGACAAATTTTAATTTTGAGTCATAAATCGCCTCATGCTTTATTCCTTCTTTTTAAATCTGCTGCACTGTGACGACAATATAAAATGAGACCGAGTGATTTACATGAAATAAACATGCAAATATTTGACATCACATACAGAAACAAAAACCAACAACATTTGCACTGTGTACATCGGAACAATATAGTTTATATTTATTCTTTTGTGTTAATTGTAGTTTTCTCACTTTATATTCTTACTTGTTTTTCTCTTACCGTTTAGTTTTTGATTATTGAGCATTAATACACCGAGACAAGTTGCTTGTATGTAAAAACTAATTTTGAAAAAAAAAATCTTCTTCTTTGAGAAAACAATCAATAAAAGTTCACATATCATTCTTAATTTAATGAAAAGAAAAATAGCATTTTGTTGTTTCTGTCAGCCACATATATCTTTTTCAGTAAGACTATAATGGCATGAATAGGTTGAACAACAACAACAACAACAAACATTTAAAATTCACTAATAGGATATTACTTCTATTAAACATGTTAAATGTCAACACAGGGAAAGCTGAGCAACAACTACAGTGATTTACTTGTTTCCTTATTTTTAAGCCACAAAGGTTAAATATCAGAAGAGAAGCATGTGTCCTTCCAAACACTAAAAGTAAGCGAGGAGGATTATTAGTCTCATTTGATACTGAATGACACTTTCAGACTTTGTTTTGCCTCCTTGGTCGTGATCTTTTTCCAAGCTGCAGGAATATCAGCAGGTTTTGCATCATATGCTTTGGCAAAGGTGCCATTGTACTTTGCCATCACATATTTCCAGTAGTCTGATGCCTGAGAGCTCACATCTGGACGAATATCCCAGTCTGGATACATTTTCCTGTACTCCTTATAAGGATGCAATTTATAGTTTGTAGCACTGCTGATAAAATGACCGTCACTGGCCACACTGGATGAGCATATATCGGTGGTAAGTTTTCCTGTGAAGAGGTAATTACATCCCCCCAGACCCTTCGGCCGATGCAGAGACGCCCAGTGCTGATCATGGACTTTTGATCCTGCATCACAGGGCGATGCACAGAACGGACACTGTTTGCCACAACCAACAACTCTGGTGAAAAGCTCATTCTCAGGCTGCACGCTGAGATGTTTTAGTTTCATTTCAATGCCTGATTTTTCGAACTTCTCTCTAAGATCTTTTGTCATGTCGTCCACAGACGCTGTGAGCCACTTAGCAAACTGTTTCTGGTCAGCTTTGTTCAGGATCATGAAATTACCAAGAGCATCCTGGGAAATGACCAGTTTATCACCAAGTTCTTTGCAGATATCTTCAACAAATGTCTTCAAGTCAGAGCTATTTCCTGTTCTGGCCTTATTGATTGCATCATTTATTCTGCTGATACATGTCTTAAGATGTTGGTCCTCAAACTTAAACATTGTAGAGCTGCTTGAAAACGTTTTCTTTATTTGTTCAAGTATCCATTTCTTTGCATAACTCTCATAAGACCGACTGTAGCTCTGATAGCCTTCAAATTTATTCTTTGTAAGTAGATCCAGTAAAAGTGAATACTGGAAGGAGGATCGTACGCTGAACGTCTGGATTGTCAGCATTTCACCAACGATATCAGTTCCCAGGTGACGGTTGACAAAGTCTTCAACAGCCGGCTTCAAGCATTGGTTGGTGAATTCTTCTGCCTTCTTCTGGCACTGGTCTCGTTCCTGGAACACATCTTTGAAATCAGCACAAAACTTGTCCTTGTTTTTAATCAGACATCTGTAGGGATCATTTACTTGTATGAAATCTTCATGCATCTTCTGGAACTGTCTGGCTGCGAATCCACAGATGTGTTGTTTCAGAGAAACCTCAAACTCGATGTCCGTCTTAAGATCTTGATTGTTGTGCAGCTTTGCATCAATCATGTGTAGGATCTCCTGGATGTAAGTGTCATGGTAATTGGTTTTTCTTTCCATTCTTTCAGCTACAAACTTTGTGCACGCATCTATGATGCTGTCAGACATTTCTTGCACAGCCATTGTGTGACTTTTAAAGTTGAACAAACTGATCACTTTGTCTGCAAACCGTTTGAAGGATCCTGCATATTTGAAAGGCTGTATTCCACAATCTTTCAGTGTCTTTTCATCTAATAATTGACATGCATGACTCCCCTTATGTCCCACATTTGCTCTCAAGCATTTGGATACCCTGGTGAACACATCTGTTGTCTTTTGTTCAGAAAAAGACAGTTTCTTCAGTGTTTTACTCCACATCTTGTTAAATTCTTTGTCCAGCTCTGTGTCTGTCATTTGGACCTTTTTCTTTCGACATCGATCAATTAAATCACACACTGCTTTTTCAATCTCTTTTTTATGATTCTCCTTGATTCTGTCAATTTCTGTCATTCCCTGTCTGATGTCTGCTGCTGTTGTGAGCTGATTAAAGACAGATCTCTCCATTTCTTTTCGAAGTGTCTTTGCGCTGTTTGAGAATTCCTCTTTGTGTCCTTCGACCAGATAGACATGACCTTCTGTTTGCTTGAAGTATTCTGTGAGATTTTGTTGAAGTTTTGTCTCCTTTGACGACAGCAATGCAGAGGCTTCACTTTTCAAACTTGTGAGAAGTTCACTCATGTCAGATGTTTCAGAATTTGCAGCAACTGTACCAAAATTGGAAATCTTAGTTTCTGCATCGATCACCCAGGTGTACATTTCTTTTTTGAATTCCCATTCCCATTTGTTGAATTCAGTGCAGAGCTTCATGTATGCGTCAGCTACAAGGCTGTTTCTGAAGCTGAAGATGAAGTTTTCGTGCTTCACTGCATTCCACAGGCTCGTCATCCACTCTTTAAACTCCATGATATTATTAGCAGATGACTCACAACGTCCCAGTAGCTGGATGATGTTTTTCTTCAGATCAAACACAGCCTCACTGTATCCTGTATTGACTGGTGCCATTGGTGGGTTTCCATTCCAGAGTCCAGGAATGTACCAGTTCCCGGTGTCTGGATTGTACTCCATCACATCAGTGAACTTCTTGTTCTCCTCTTTCTTTTCCATTTTGGCTGCAGCCTGGGTCATCTCATTCAGCTGTTCCAAGAACAGTTTCCTGTCTCGTGAGTTCTTCTCATGGGCAGAAACATCGGACACGTTCTGGTGGACAAATTGACATTTAGGATGCTTGCCGACCTCCTTCATCCTGAGAAAAGCATGCACAACTATCTGTAGGATGTCCTTCATTTCTGTTGAATTCTCCATTGCAATATTGATAATGGTGATATCACTCAAGCCCACAACAAGAGTTGCAAGCTCATTGTCATGCTCATGGCTGTTGTCCAGTTGTGCGAGCTCTGGTGACTTCAAGCCCTCAGTGTCAATGATCACCATGAAGTCACAGTTGAGAAGTCTTTTGACGTCTTCATTGATTTTGATGAGCAGCATGAAGGCACCTCGAGTGCATCGACCACTGCTGACTGCAAACTGCACTCCAAACATGGTGTTGAGGAGAGTGGACTTTCCTGTGCTCTGAACTCCGAGAACTGTGACCACCAGGATCTTGTTCTTTGGAGAGACCAAGTCACTGAGCTGAGAGAGAACATCACTCACCCATCTGAGAGGTATGTTGGAAGCATCTCCATCCACAAGCTCAACAGGAAATCCATCAAGCAACAGTTGTGCACACAGTTTGGGCAGATGCTGTAATTGTCGACGTGATTCCTGTGTTTCTGGAAGGCACAGTGAAGCTTCGTAGATCTGACCCATTTCTCTGAAGAAGTGTTCAGTCCCCAGTGAGCTGTTGGAAAGTTGTCTGTCTATTTCCTTGATCTCCTCTTTGTTCTCAGAATTCTTGCACTTTTCTTTGTACTGCTCCCTGAGTCCAGACAGTTTAATACGAGACACGTTGTCGAGGTTCATTCGCATCCATTTCAGGAAGTAACACCTCTCTATCCCTTGGCTTGATATTGCTGTGATGAAGCGTGTCATGGCCGTCGATATGTCATAAGAGTTCTGCTTCTTCCGAAGTTTGGATTTCTGTATCTGGAGATCACTTTTGTAAGTTTCTATGTTTTCCGAACCAAGTTTTTTAAGCCGAAACTCTTCCTTCTCTAAGCGAGTCAGTTCCTTCCATATTTCGCCTTGTAAGGGAAGCTGATCTTCTTTGTATTTAAGGATGTCCTGAATTTCTGCAGTGATGGCGTCTGCATTTTGTTTGCCAGCCTGACACTCTGGAGAATCTTCATCAACCGAGATTCCAAACTCACGGGCCACAACAACCATCTGCTCTATTGACATCTTCATTTCTGACTTTTCAACCACATCAATGACTGTTTTTCTCAAACTTTTGACAAAGTCTGCATCATTCATCTTTTTAGTTTTTATGATGATGTTGTCTTTTTTCAACCCCAAATTAGTTGCTACTTCTTTTACAGCATCAAAATTGAAGTTCTTGTTCTGATGGTTGCCCACCAAGAAGATCTGTGCTTTGTGGTCTTTGTTGGGAAGTAGATTGAACTCAGATTTCAGATCATCAAAGAACACAAAAACTGCTGCAGATGTCTGACACAGAAAGGAGTATTGTGTTTCAAACGAAGCAATGTCTCCACGAAGATTTGCCACAGCCACTGGCTGACTGAAAACATCCATGTTTCTGTTTCCACAAGGAAGGTACCAAGTGATTTCAGTCACTCCATTGGATATTCTTCTCAGACTGTCACCACAGTCCATGTCGTGGTGAACGAAGGTGTCATGGTACTGCTGAGAGTTGCTCAGAAGCTTATTGAGTATCTCCGACTTGGACAAGGAGCACTCACCCAGTCTCACAAAAGAAATCATTGGAAGCTCAGAGACAACAATTCTTTCTTCAGTAAAGCCTTTCGATTCAGACAGATTCTGAGGTCTGTACTTCTTAACAATGTCTCTCATGGCCCACAGCATGAGTGTGCAATGGTTTGTGTCACAATTAGGAAGCAGCAGAGGGACAGAAAACTGACACAAAGACATTTTGAGTGCCAATTCCTGCTGTACAAAACCATCAGAACACAGAAAGAGAGCAGTGATTATGTCGAGAGGGTTTAGCACGTCACCTGAATCTGGGCTGTCAAGTAGATCATCAAAATCTAACTCTGTATTCACTGATGTGTCATCACACCTTGACTCACATACAGATGCACACTTCAAATTCCTAGCTGTCACGTTACCCATCATCAATTTCTTCAGAAAATACCATGGAAGGTCTGATTTACACTTGGCAGGTTCATCAGTAGTGGTCTTCTCATTGATCTCCAGTATTGTGCTGAGTGATAGCTTCTTTGTGTAGTACTCCGTCGTCAGCCCCAAATCCTTCAGTAGGCTCTCCAGGTGTGCATCTGTGAATTTAAAGAGGCATTTTAATATAAAGAAATATGGTTCATAAATTAATTATTACACAAGATCTGAAATAATATCTTGTTTTGGTGATATGTTTCTCCATAGAAATCATGTCAACTTTTGATATTATACTACAATTAAATTTTCATCACTGGCAGTTTGTGGGTAATATATCTACAAAAACTGAATAAGAGCCCCTGTCAATGTCAGACTCAGTGTTAAACTCTTTCTACATGAAGATTGCATTACACTTTTAGTAATGTTCAGAAGTGTTTCATTGCCTTCATTTTGGGCATATGAACTGGTTCGTTGTCTTAGGAGGGTGTAATTTTTTTTAATTTTTTTTCGTCTCACTGGAGTCTTGTCCAATTGTGTTAGCTTGGCACTTTAGGGCTTTGAGGTGGGAGGATATTGCAAGTCTTTTTAAAAAAAAAATCCTTCTGGTTTTGTTCAACATCAAAGTGTGTAATGATACATCTTGCAACTGCACAGTGAAGATGGAAGCAGTCTCCCACTTTCATAGACCTAAAGGACATTTCTAATATGTTGGAAAGCTGCCATGTTGCTCTGGAATTAAGTCCCTGGGCAAAATGCCAGCACTTCTTTAAAGACCCTACACAAATATTACCCATCATTTTAGATGATTTATTCAAGTCTAAAGTTGGATTGATGTACACACAGATTTAGCCGAGATAAGCAATCATGTTCAACAAAAACAAACAAAATAAGTTAATTTACGGTGTACTGTAGTCTACTGCAGCGGATAAACCTTCTTCACCTCACATACCACTGCCGGGTCATGCTGGGTCCCAACATAACTTTTATGGACAACACCAGAACAGGACACCACAGATAACAACTTCTCAAAGCTTTAGCATCGAAAACCTTATCAACTAGAAGCTAAACAGGAACCACTTTCCCACCTCAAACCAACGCACTGGTTTTCACACCAGGAAATGATGACTCCTCTCTTCATTCCATACGCAAATGACCAAAAAACAGATGAACCAGATGAACCTTTCCGTGTTACCACAATGTCATCTATTGGTTGAAAACTGTTACATCTCCATAACGACAAACTCCTCACCTAAGCTTAATGAAAGTTTGGCTTAATTTCCACGCACTCATTCCTGTTTTTCATCATGTATTCTGTGTTTCTCGTGTAATTAGTTAATCCTTTTGTAAATTGATGATGCAAATGTATTCTTTCTGCTGTCTGCAGCATGGCAGTAGCCTAATAGTAATATCAGGGTACGTCTCCTATGTTTAGATTGATGAATAAATTTATCTCTTGTTGCTCTTGGTCATGGTGGAAGAAATAAAAAGACAACTAATTCATACTTTTTGCCACATAATTAAACAACCCAGACTCTCACAGAACAAATAAGTGGCCAGAGGAGGTGTTTATTTTCACACCTAACATGCATTTAACACAATTTGAGTAAAACTGATTAATCTCCAACACACATTCACTTCAGTTTGTACTTTCTTTACAGCTTTTGCACTTTTTTTTTTTTTTTTTTTTACAATTTCACTTTTACACAACCCCGTATCCAGAAAAGTCAGGGTGCTGTGTAAGATGTAAACAAAAACAGAATGGGATGATTTGCAAATCATGTAAACCCATATTTAATTGAAAATAGATCAAAGACAACATATCAGATGTTGAGACTGAGAAATGTTATTGTTTTATGGAAAATATATGCTCATATTGAATTTGATGCCAGCAACATGTTTCAAAAAAGTTAGGACAGGAGCTACAAAAGACTGGAAAAGTTGTGTAACATTAAAAGGGATGTCAAGTGGAACATCTCAACTAATTAAGTTAACTCGCAAGAGATTAGTTAAAACAAATGAGTGCATAAAAAAAGCATCCCAGAGAGGCAGTCTCTCAGCAGTGAAGATGGAGAGAGGTTCATCACTCTGTGAAAGACTGCGTGGGCAAATAGTGCAACATAAAAGAATAATGTTCCTCAACGTAAAATTGCAAAGAATTTGGGGATTTCATCATGTATGGTACATAATATATCATATCATATATCATATCATATCATTATGTAGTATCTATGTAACACAGTAGATTTCCTGTGTTAAGTTTAGGACTGTCTTTAGGTCGCTCTGGGAGTGAATGAAACACGGCAAATGTTTGCAGTTTAAAACAAGGAACTGAACTGCAATTTATTATTGTTATTAACACACAGAAAATCAAGGGAACAACATAAAAGAAAAATAACAAATTCAAATAATAACCCCAATACCGGTATTTCTCTCCCAGTCAGTCAGTTTCAGTCTCTTGTCTTTCAGTCTACTACCAGGTAGTGTATGTCTGGAGGCTCTCAGAATAACTCTTATCTGAATATTTTGCTCGTCGGTGCTCCAGCAGGAGAATCCAAGAAGACCAAATGCAGCTTCACCCACGGAGAAGATGATCAGGGATCACAGGGTCACTCAGCTCCAGCGCTCTGTGGAGGTTTCTGGGGATCGCTGTCTCCATCACAGATCCATACAAAAAACCCAATCTGCATGCAGCAGAATTGAATACGATATCAGTACTATAATTTCTAAACTCTATTGTTGGTGTAACAGTAAATGACCAATAAAATAGTATTACACACATATATATATATATATATATATATAATATTCACTATGGTCAATATTAACATATTTCACACACACACATGTGCTCATGTCTCAGTGACATCCATCACTTATACCTAACAGACATTATTTAAACGTCCACCGTTACTAAGCAACACACTCAACAGCTGTTCTCAATCTGACCGTTAACTTCTGGCGCCAAAACAAGAACATGACGTCATCGTTCCCGCTCGGTTCAACAGGTCCCGACGCATTAACCCCTCAGCGCTTAGCTAGCGCTTAACTAGCCCCGTCGGTCACATGTAGCTCCACAATCACAGATATCAACCCCGTAAAATAATATTCAACAACAATTTAATATTTATCTCCGACTGGTTTTGTTCTCTTCTCTCCTGATAGATATCTTTAGCCCAACTAAACAACTGTCCTCCTTTGTAGCTCTACAACAACGGCTAACTGTGAGCAACGTGCATCCGTCACTCACCGGAGATTCTTCTCAGACTTAAAACAAACTTCTTCCTCCGGAGTCGGTCTGGTTAACGATCAAATAAATAAAGATCCTCAACAGCAGTGAGCAAAAATCAACCAAATGAGATTCTTCAGTGGTGTAGATCATTACCGCTGCCGTTTCATTGGAGGTATAAAAGGGTTGTCTCCCGGGAGACGGCTTTGATCTACCGACGTGCACCACAGCGCCCCTCTGGTGAACGTCGGTATTGCATGTTTGAGTTAACCCTTTAGTTGCTGGTAAAACTAAGGTGGGTTACATCATCATATCATATATAAGATTCAGAGAATCTGGAGAAATCTCTGTACACAAGGGACAAGGCTAAAAACCAATATTTGATGGCCTTATCTTTGTCCTTCAGGTGGCACTGCATTAAAAACAGACAAGATTGTGGAGTGGAAATCACTTCATGGGCTCAGAAACATTTCCGAAAACTATCGTCTGTAAACAGTCCTTTGCTGCATCCGCAAATGCAGGTTAAAACTCTATAATGCAAAGAAGAAACGATACATAAACATGATCCAGAAACGTCGCCTTCTGTGGGCCGAAGTTCATTTAAATGGACTGAGGTGAAATGGCAAACTGTCCTGTGGTCTGACCAATCAAAATTTTAAATTCTTTGAGGAAATCATTGACGCCACGTTCTCTGGGCTAAAAGAGAAGGACCACCCAATTTGTTTTCAGCGCACAGTTCAAAAGCCAGCATCCATGGTGATATAGGGGTGCATTAGTGCACATTGGATTGGTAGCTGGAACATTTAGGAAGGCACCATTAATGCTGAATGATATATTTACAGGTTTTGGAGCAGTGTATGCTGCCTTCCAGACAATGTTTTATTCAGGGAAGGCCTTGCTTAATTCAGGAAGATAATGCCAAACAGCATTCTGCATGTATGAGAACAGCATGTCTCTGCAGTAAGAAGAGTCCAGGTGCTCAACTGGCCTGCCTGACAGGTCGGGACTGTCACCCATTGAAAATATTTGGTACGTCATGAAATAGAATACGACAAAGGAGACCCTGAACTGTTGAGCAGCTGAAAGCAAGAACAGGACATTTCACTTTCAAAACTCCAGCAACTGGTCTCCTCAGTTCCAAAACGTTTACAGAGTGCTGTTAAAAGAAGTGATAAAGTGGTAAACATACCCTTGTGCCAACTTCTTTGGTACATTTATCTGGCAATCAAATTCAAAATGAGCATTTATTTTTCATAAAACAAAGTTTCAACATAGTGCTGTCTTTGTTTTTTTTAATTTTTTTTATTAAATATGGACTAACATGATTTGTAAATCATCGCATTCTCTTTCTATTTACATTTCACACTGTGTCCGAATGTTTTAAATTGACATCCTGACATCCTGTTATGGTGCATTCAGAATGCTTCACAAACTCCTATAATAACAGAATATGTGGGACTGTACTGTATACGACCACAATCATTTCCTTCTAACTCTGTGTGGATTAGATCAGATAAATCAGGAAACAATTTCTGGCCTAACATCATGAATCACTTGAAAAGCTTTTCTTTTTTAGAGCGCTACGGCAAACCCATTGTCATCCTGAGATATTAAAACATTCACTTCAAGATTTTTGTTTGCATTGATTCATGTTTTTGCCATTTTAGAAAATGAGTCTTTGGTAACCCTTTAGTCCAAGAATCTGCCAAGAGGAACTTTGCGACATATTTCTTCATTTTAATTATAGTTATCTATTTCTAACTGACCACACAACATACTGTGACTTTCTGCTGAAACAAAAGAGAAATGAGAGCTGACCTTCACCACCAGTCTGACAACCATCCTTGCTGGCAGAACAGGGTGTTGATGGAGGGTCCCCACAGGAATCGACGACAGCATTCATTCCCTTTTGATAAATGAGAAAAATAGATATATAATTATCCCATACACTCTATCTTATGAGGATATTATTGGTATTTTAATATGGACATGTACAAATTAGGGTAGCTGTTTACCTCCATTGAGAGAGCTGACTCAGCCATCCCACACTTGCTTCAAATTATTCAGGCAGCATCTCTCTGTAAGTAATGGGAGCCAATTATTGAAGTTTTTTTACTCTCCACGTCCTGTAAATATCTAACAAACCCTCTCCTCTGCATCACATATTACTGATAATGATAATAATTGCTCATGTGCTCTGGAAAAGATTTTGGATTGCAGTTACCCCACCACCGTCCTGCGTGTGCATTGGGAAACCCCCATTTAACTCAAACGGTGCTTGCAACCCAAAAATGGAGGGAAATGATTAAGTTATACTAAAATATGTGTCGGACACAGACGGTCATCTGTCTCCAGAAGCCTGACAAACGCAAATAAAGCAATCACCAGACAATCATTTCTGGTATCTCCTGTAAAATGCTTGGATAGCTGTCATAAATCATGGTGGTTTATGATCTGATGGTGACAGATATGCAGATCAAAGCAGTAAAAGCTGATAACGCGATAATTCTTTCGACTATTAAAACATTAAGGTAGATATGAGATTGCACGGGAAATACAAATGGAAACTTAAAAAATGTAAATAAGTAAAATGTTTCCTGTGCGCGCCCTCCTCCCTCCTCGTGTTTATTGTAACGGATGTTAGACAAGGAGTGACAGAAGGTGAAGAGATGATGTGCAGCAGCAGTGTTTCCACAGGAAACAAGTAAAAGCAACAGGAAATACTTTTTTGTTTTAAAAAGCTCACTGAGGTAAAATGAAAATATACTTCTACAAATACAAACAATTCTTAAATGGGAAATCCAATTGACAAATACAAACTGAAAATACAAAATGAAAAACAAAGCTTATTTTGAACTCACATGCAGATGAATAACAGTTTACAGTGGAAGCTCTGCATTAAAAGTCACTGGTCCAAATAGTAACATAACTTTGTTGTTCTCTTGCTAGATTTTGGTCTTCCTAATCATGCAAATAATGAACAAAATACTAACAAAACAATAGCATAAGCAACCAACCTTAATCGAGGAGATCTGCCATGACAAAAAAAAGAGTTGTTTCTTTGTGCTGTATTCGCAGGAAAATGTCCTGTTTCTGGACCTAAAGGACCTAAAGGATCACTCTTCACCGCGTGAACCACTGCAGTGCAGAGAACCCTTTTTATTTGTTCAGTGAGGATACTTTCACTTTGACTTAAAAAGTCACATGGTTTCCCAGAAAACTGAGCTTTTACCGTCAACCAAGTGATCACCCGTTACAGAACCGTGTGATGATAAAAATGACTTGCAGAAAGTGGTTTTCTTTGCTGTGCTGCAAATTTAAGATAGTTTTGTTGAAACCTGGAGTTGAAAATGCAGATTTTCTTTGAAAAATTATACATTTTTAACTTCACTGTCAAAGTCAAGGTCAAAATTTGTCTTGTATTCTACAAAAGCACAAGTTGAATTGGATGTAATTAACAATATAAGAAAGCATGTGCTTTAAAACAGGATAATAAGCTTCATACATTTATTTTGAACAAAATTACAACAATAAATCAACTTAAAATTGGAGTTGTTTAAAAAAAGTGCCAGTCAGTGATCAACTGTTTTGAAATAATTACATTGACTAAGTCCGTCTGAGATATTTGTCCAGTACAAAAAGAGTCAGTTGTACTAAGGCTGTTATTCGTGACCCATCATGAACCATTACTGGGTTAGTGGAAACCCAAATGTCCTTGCAAATGGCAGATACCTGTTGTATAACTTGGCTTTATCAATGCTATACCCGGATCCTTAAACTGTATTAGAGCTGTCTAATCATGACTTGGCAGCTGTGGATGTCACGCACACACACACACACACACACACACACACACACACACACACACACACACACACACACACACACACACACACACACACACACACACACACACACACACACACACACACACACACACACACACACACACACACACACACACACACACACACACACACACACACACACGCACACACACACACACACACACACACACACACACACACACACACACACACGCTCAAGGTAAATGGACTGAACCTTTATAGCATCAGAAAAGTTGATCTCAGTGACTTTGATCGTGGCATGAATTTTGGAATTAGATTGTCTGGTTTGAGTATTTCTGAAGCTGCTGATCCTCTGGGATTTTTGAATTCAATTTTTTTTTTTTTTAAATTCACTTGTATTTATATAGAACCAAATCACAACATCTTGGGGAACTTTACGATAAGGTCAAGATCTTACAGCATTATAAAAAGAATTCCTCTTGAGCAGCACTTGTCAACGGTGTGGACAAAAAAGTCCTTTTTAACAGGAAGAAACAGAAAGACTTTTAAAAATAATGCTACAAATTGCTCTACATAGGAACATTTTGATAAAACAACTGAGCAAACATACTATTTTTTTTAAACATAGTATTCTTTCTGTCTTTTGCTGTATAAATAAGAACATTACCAGTAAGTCTATAGGTATCATGACTAGAGCAAAGGAATAACTCTGTTTCATGTCCTCATTATGTAAACATTATGTAATTATAGTTATTTGCAATTATTGCAAAAGGACATTGGTCCACAGATTCTGTCTAGTACCACTGCCAACATCACAAAATGCATTTATTCCTCTGAAACAGCATTGAGGAACTCACATTTGTTAGTATGTGCAGTTTCCTCCATTTCAGATACAAAACAGGGACAAGTCAGTATTCTGCATCAAAGCAGACTGTGGAGGATTTTTACTGTATAACCTGCACTCTCACTTATAGTTTGGAAAGGTACTTAATGTGGTGGACCTTCAAAGCGAAAACGCAAACTAAGTAAGGGTGAATAACGAGTAGGCAGGGTTGTAATTGAGGGCCGGCTGGCAGGTCCCAGAGCTCCTATAAGTAAATGTAATTTGAACTTGAGTGATCCCCTTTCATTAGTGTTGGAACAGTATGAGAAAACACAGTGACCCTCTTTTTTTTTTTTCCCCAAGTTTTCATCCTCAGCTTTAGATTCCTCCCCCTGTTTTTACAACACACACAACTTTATCATTATCAAGTTTGCTAACTGCATTAATTTATGTTGTTGACAAGCTAGAACTCTGGCTAACATTGGCTAACCGCATTAAGTTAAGGCTACTTAGACCTGAACCAGATTCTTTCACGTACAGGTATTTGGGGGAGTGCGAAGTCAGCCATACTGTTGGATGTGCAAACAAACTGGAGAGATTTTACGACAGCAGGTAGCAGGCAGACATCTCGAAGTCATTACATTATTCTAAAATGCTGTTTAGGGAAATAAGCTTTCAAAAATAGTTGCAAGTGTCATTTGTTACGAAGCAACACAACATGAAGGCTGTGATTTCGTTGGCTGTGGCGGTATACAGTATCCAGTCACCAGACAATCATTTCTGGTATCTCCTGTAAAATGCTTGGATAACTGTCATAAATCATGATGGTTTATGATCTGATGGTGACAGATATGTAGATCAAAGCAGTAAAAGCTGATAACACGATAATTCTTTCGTCTATTAAAACATTAAGGTAGATATGAGATTGCACGGGAAATACAAATGGAAACTTAAAAAATGTAAATAAGTAAAATGTTTCCTGTGCGCGCCCTCCTCCCTCCTCGTGTTTATTGTAACGGATGTTAGACAAGGAGTGACAGAAGGTGAAGAGATGATGTGCAGCAGCAGTGTTTCCACAGGAAACAAGTAAAAGCAACAGGAAATACTTTTTTGTTTTAAAAAGCTCACAGAGGTAAAATGAAAATATACTTCTGCAAATACAAACAATTCTTAAATGGGAAATCCAATTGACAAATACAAAATGAAAACCAAAGTTTATTTTGAACTCACATGCAGATGAATAACAGTTCACAGTGGAAGCTCTGCATTAAAAGTCACTGGTCCAAATAGTAACATAACTTTGTTGTTCTCTTGCTAGATTTTGGTCTTCCTAATCATGCAAATAATGAACAAAATACTAACAAAACAATAGCATAAGCAACCAATCTTAATCGAGGAGATCTGCCATGACAAAAAAAAGAGTTGTTTCTTTGTGCTGTATTCGCAGGAAAATGTCCTGTTTCTGGACCTAAAGGACCTAAAGGATCACTCTTCACCGCGTGAACCACTGCAGTGCAGAGAACCCTTTTTATTTGTTCAGTGAGGATACTTTCACTTTGACTTAAAAAGTCACATGGTTTCCCAGAAAACTGAGCTTTTACAGTCAACCAAGTGATCACCCGTTACAGAACCGTGTGATGATAAAAATGACTTGCAGAAAGTGGTTTTCTTTGCTGTGCTGCAAATTTAAGATAGTTTTGTTGAAACCTGGAGTTGAAAATGCAGATTTTCTTTGAAAAATTATGCATTTTTAACTTCACTGTCAAACTCAAGGTCAAAATTTGTCTCGTATTCTACAAAAGCACAAGTTGTATTGGATCTAATTAACAATATAAGAAAGCATGTGCTTTAAAACAGGATAATAAGCTTCATACATTTATTTTGAACAAAATTACAACAATAAATCAACTTAATATTGGAGTTGTTTAAAAAAAGTGCCAGTCAGTGATCAGCTGTTTTGAAATAATTACATTGACTTATTAACATAAGTTTTGAAGCAACAGAACATAAAGGCTGTGATTTCAAACAGTATCTAGCTGCTGACAGCTCTTGGAAAGCTGAATCCATTTACCTCCATAATTAAGAAATGACACGTTTCATTCAGCCGTAGCTTTAATTTTTTCCACACTTATATCACTTTACCACAATTTCTGATGTTAAACATGCTGCCAGGTGAGATTGTAATGGAGGGCTATGTTTTGACAAATATCTTTGTTTTTTTTACCAATCTGAGACAGACTTACTTTAAAGGCATGTGATCATTTCAAAACAGCAGTTCACTGACTTGCATCGTGAAATCTTTTAATATACGATACAGTTTTGTTGTTTTTGCCTTTCAAATATTTAGTTTGTTCCCTGTAATACTCCCTCTGCCCACAAGCAGTCTCCAGTCTCTCTCTATATGCCCAGTCACCTGCCTGCCACACCCACCTCACCTGTTCTTAGTTTCCTAACCTGCTCACCTACACACACTCTGACACAGTCCAGCCAGTATTGATCTCCCATTAGTCTGCAACCACCTATTACTGAATCCTAAGTTTCTGTTGCTCATTTAGCTGTGGCTCCACGCTGGCAAAAACCATTACCATTATTCTTATGGCTTGTATTTCGGTCCGTCTGTCTCTTCCTCCCATTCTCCTGAACGCAATAGCTCAAGAACGCCTCAAGGGAATTTCTTCAAACTTGGCAAAAATATTCACTTAGTGTGACAGACATGTTGCCGTCACCATGGGTTCTTCCAGTCCGAATGCACAACAATTAGGTACAGTACAGTTGGTCAACGTGTTTGTTCAACATAAACAATATTTTGGCTCACTTGTGCTCTCCTGCCATGCAGTCCAGCACATGCCATACGGCCTGTCTGCAGCCGGCCTGCTGCTCCGTGTCCCAGGAGTGAGAGTCCTCTGGTGACCTGCTAGGGCTTTTATGTGGAGAGAGACAATCAGTGATTCACTGCAGCTGTGCCAATTAAGCCTCTTCCAGGCACCATCCCCTGAACCACTCCCCCAATCAGTCCCTCCTGCAGCTGAGCCATACTATGCCCCACTACCACACTTAGTACCAATACAGTAACTGATAAGATTTTGGTGGTCAAAGGGTAAAGGTCAAGGTCAAGAATGACTATGCGATCCACAAGACTGCAATGTGGCCTTAGAGGAGAGTCTCACGCTGTGTTGAGACGACACAATATACTTCTCTTTCAAATGTGGATCCTCCGTGGGTCAAAGGCGGGAATCCCCCCCTGTAATCTGATGGGCAACCCCATGAACCCCCCTAATTTATATTGGTTTTAAATTATGTTAATCACAACTAGCCTTTAGACAAGTGCACGTGGACTGGCCATGAGGAGCTCCTGGATGTTTTACAGCAGCCTGAAGATCATGGCCTGGCAAAAGCAGCCACAGTGTTACTAGAATTGTTTTTCCTAGAATGGCAAAGGCTGACTCTGCATGGCAAATGATTCCTTCGCCTTCCAAGGAAAACAAATGCGATCCTGGCAAAAGGTTCATGGCTCACACAGCCCAAAAACATGATCATGTTTCTCTGTGACACACATAGCAGGTACCAGTTTCTCTTCCATCAACATTTTAAAACACATCACCCGACAAAATGAATGGTCAGAAAAAACAAGGGAAGGTAGAGGAGGGAGACAAAATAATAAGAGAAAGGTGCCGCAGTCACAGATAAATGCCACAAAATAAGCAACATGTTCACCATTAAAAGTCATCAGTGTATAGATGTGTTTATTTTTGGTGCTGTTTGCTTGATGGACATCAGCGAGTGAACATTGCAGTCTAAAGCTTTTTGTAGTAGAGGGCTATTTGGGCTTTTGTATTTGACTCACCTTGGTGTGAGTTATGTTCATTTTTAGTGAATGTATTTGTGACATTTTTGATAGGATTGATAGTTGAATATAAAGATAACCATTTTAATATTTGAGCTAACTCTGTATCTCAGTCTCTTCTGAAGTGTTGCGAACTGTGTCGTATGTTAAACCTTGTACATTTGTGCTATGATCGGTGTATTCCTGGTGAGTTTTTCAGCTTTCACCTTTTTCACAAAAGAGATTTTGACTTGTCATTGTAGGTAATGCACAGGTATATCAATGATGACTTAGTTCCATTGTTCCCCTGTAAGCCATGACAGCCAACCAGCACCTATACCAAAGCAGGACCTCCCTAATGAGGAATCTGTGTATGAGCTGAAGAAAAACATCCTCCACCTACGGGGTAATTGTGAGTCATCTGCTAATAATATCATGGAGTTTAAAGAGTGGACGACAAGCCTGTGGAATGCAGTGAAGCACGAAAACGTCATCCTCAGAAACAGCCTTGTAGCTGACACAGACATTAAGCTCTGCACTGAATTCAACAAATGGGAATGGGAATTCAAAAAAGAAATGTACACCTGGGTGACCGATGCAGAAACTAAGATTTCCAATTTTGGTACAGTTGCTGCAAATTCTGAAACATCTGACATGAGTGAACTTCTCACAAGTTTGAAAATTAAAGCCTCTGCATTGCTGTCGTCAAAGGAGAAAAAACTTCAACAAAATCTCACAGAATACTTCAAGCAAACAGAAGGTCATGTCTATCTGATCGAAGGACACAAAGAGGAGTTCTCAAACAGCGCAAAGAGACTTCGACAAGAAATGGAAAACTCTGTCTTTAATCAGCTCACAACAGCATCAGACAGGGAATGACAGAAATTGACAAAATCAAGGAAAATCATAAAAAAGAGATTGAAGAAGCAGTGTGTGATTTAATTGATCAATGTCGAAAGAAAAAGGTCCAAATGACAGACACAGAGCTGGACAAAGAATTTGACAAGATATGGAGTGAAACACTGAAGAAAATGTCTTTTTATGGACAAAAGAGGACAGATGTCTTCACCAGCATACCTAGATGCTTGAGAGCAAATGTGGGACATAAGGGGAGTCATGCATGTCAATTATTAGATGAAGAGACGCTGAAAGATTGTGGAATACAGCCTTTCAAATATACAGCTCAAGGATACAACAAACAGTTTAAAGACCAATTCAGGAAGTTTTACAACCTTAAAATTCACACATGTCTGAGAGCATCATAGATGCGTGCACAAAGTTTGTAGCTGAAAGAATGGAAGAAAAAAAAAATTACCATGACACTTACATCCAGGAGATCCTAAAGATGATTGATGCAAAGCTGCACAACAATCAAGATCTTAAGACAGACATCGAGTTTGAGGTTTCTCTGAAACAACACATCTGTGGATTTGCAGCCGGACAGTTCCAGAAGATGCATGAAGATTTCATACAAGTAAATGATCCCTACAGATGTCTGATTAAAAACAAGGACAAGTTTTGTGCTGATTTCAAAGATGTGTTCCAGGAACGAGACCAGTGCCAGAAGAAGGCAGAAGAATTCACCAACCAATGCTTGAAGCCGGCTGTTGAAGACTTTGTCAACCGTCACCTGGGAACTGATATCGTTGGTGAAAAGCAGAAAATTGCTTTTACTGGATCTACTTTCAAAGAATGAATTTGAAGTCTATCTGAGCTACAGTCACTCTTATGAGAGGTATGCAAAGAAATGGATACTTGAACAAATAATTTTTTTTGTTTTTATAAAGGATAATAAATTGTTATTGGAAGATCATCCTGATTGAGTGTACATGACATGAGCTATCAGACGTTTTCTTAGAATTCAGAATTACTTTGCTTTTCTGTCTTTAAAGTTTAAAAATATTTACACATGTAAACAAATTAAAGGATCAGTCATTCTATAAATATATACAGTATATAGTATCATCAGTGTGTTACATTACTTCTGCTCAGTGACTGAATAAAGAGACAAAATCTGCAGTCTGGCTATGAATGTTTTTAATGTTTCCCAGATCAGAATCACAGCATACAGTGTATAATAACTTCTAAAGTAAACAGAAATATCATCACCTCATTTATTTATATAGTTTTACTTGACTTTTTTTTAATAATCATCTTTTTTTAAATTCCATTATTTAACATTTTTCTTCATCTCAAGTCTTGGGTTTCTGAACTCAACAAAGAATGTAAAAACGAGACAACAGGTGCAAATTGGCAGCAGAAACCAAGCTGAAGGGTCATAAGTGAGTGACAGTGTATGTTGTGTGTGTTTGCCGTTGCGAGTTGAGTGTTAATCACGTGCCGCCACACACCACTGACATGACACAGGATCTCTGAATAACATGAGTGATATGAAGCCGTCTTGTTTTGCTTGGCAGTTTTTGAGCACTTTGAAAGAAGCATCAACTGAAATCAACTGTGAACCACGAGGCTGCAGTGAGTACCTTTCGGACACAGGAAAGGCTAAATATGGGTCCGCGTACATCCGGTTGGATCCACACAAGCCCAGAGTCCGACTGACTTCTCCGATTGACTTAACATGTTGCCCATATTTCTGCTGTTTATAACACGAAACGTTTCTGCTACATCACATCACTGCGAGAGAAACACAACCTCGAGTGTGTGGAGTGAAACAACTCGACCACTTGTGTGATCTCATTACTCGATGAGGATATGAGGCATCTTATGGTATCAAAGCCCTCATGTCTGTCCCACATGTCACTGAGTGGCTACATGTAAACACTGCTACATGTTGAGTGAGCTAACATTAACTGGACTACTGCACTTGTGTTTGGTGTCTTGGTTTAGGTTCGTTTATGTCCTGAATCATTGAAAGGCAAAGCTGGCTTTTATCAGTGCTCTCAGCCTCTGAAATGTTGACATAAATACTCTGAAGTCATACACATCATGCAGCACAGATTCATCAGGAGTATACTTGGATCACAAGGAAGATTTCAAAATAAAAGCTTGCAAACACTTGGAAAAAGAAAAAAGACAGAGAGAAATAGATTTCACTACCATACCAGAACATAGAGCAATGAAACCACAGACCTAAACCATAATTATAAAATTTTAAAATGTAATTGGAAACTAGCAAATGCTAACTACTCTGTGTTCGGCCCTCTGTTGTGTCTGGGGCGTCTGTGGAAATGAATTCTGCTACAGTGACGTTCCTGGTTTGGAATCATGATGCTACAGGATGCCCACATGATGATAATAGGCAACATGAGAACAAGTTAAAAAAAAGAAAAAAAGAAAGAAAAAGTATATTTTCAATGCCAATGGCAGCATTCATGAATTTGAAACCTCAAGTGGGCATTTTTTGAATCTGCAAATTGCACCTGTTGTCTTTTGTTGTCACAAAATAAGCATATCATTCATTCACTCAAATTTTTTTTAAAAATAAAATTAAAACAAACAAGAAACTTAATATTTACAAATATTTTGTCTGTTTGATTCTTACATTTAAAAATGTACAGTTTTGATCCTCTTCCAGATGTTGTGTCTGTCTCCATCCTGCGACCCAGTTTGGTATTTTTCTTGCCTCATCCAGTTTGCTCAGAGTGGACTGACTGCATTGAATCTGCCACAATGGCACCCTCCAGTGTTAGCTTATAAAATAGACAAGGAAAAAGAACAGACCCAAACTAAATACCTTGTTTCTGTTCTCGCCTCCAGTGGTGTCACTGTAGCCGTGTTGTGGTATGGTTTTACTTCACAACCCCTCACTGCCTCCATATCCACAGGAGTGTGTACAAAAGGGTTCATATGGACATATCGGTTCCCCTGTAGACAGATTAGCAAGGTATCCTCCTGGCAAACATTGTGGGCCGAGAGATGGTCGTGCCTTTGGATGTCCTTTCGTGCTTGTGATTAGTTCACCCTCTCTTGATTCTTCTGATTCTAATTTCTACATTTAAGGCTGTGAGTCTTTTTTCCGATATTCTCCCAAAGTCTCGTTTCCACAGATTGCGTCCCTTTTCTGTCCACCATCTGTTCCGCCCACAGCACACCCAAGTCAGTTGTTTTGTGATTTACATTGTGCACATTTCCCCTTACAAAATCTCTGACAGGAGCAGCCAGGTCTATGTCTCCCCTTCCAGTCCTCCCCCACCACCCCATTAGGCAGTAATAAAATAGAAAACAAACAATCAAACAGGCTAAAGCTAGAGCACAAGCAAAGACAGCACCGGTGACTAACTTCTCCCATACTGGATGTAAGCTACCATGTGTTCCTGTGGGCTCGAACAACAGCACATCAGTTCGGTTAACATACTGTATTAAGCAGAGTATTACCCATGATCCGTGTTTGACATCTTTATCAGAGTCAGAGGGGGGCACTGCTGAGCTGCAGGCCGGCATATTCTCGCCCCAGAGAAAGGAGCAGAATCAGAAACTTTTACCCTGTTAAGGAGATCCCAGGCCCCCTTTTTTTTTTATCTTGCAGCTCTGCGCTGCGGGCCGTGAAAGCCCACTGGTTACCCTCAGTGTGCTTAAAGTTTAATTTACAACCGATGAGCTCACAAAACGTCACTAGCTGAGTAAACTAACCCTTGAATGGGAGGATAATAGCAGAGCTGAACTGAGGTCAGAAATGATGTGGAACGGCGCTGACAGAGAAGTCAGGTGTTTTGGATTTTTGTGATCACAGTGGGGAAGTTACGGGTGATCTCCGCATTATGAGCCTTGAATACGAAGGTTGATGGAGCGAGGAGAAGGGAGAGAGGGAGTGGCGATGGCACGGAGAAGGGCGACTGGGTAAGCAGCAGGAAGGAGATCATATTGGAGCCTAAATCTTGACTTATTGGAGGGCGGGATCCTACCTGTCTGCCTCTCTATCTCTTCGTTTTCTAATTAGGGCCCACCTCTACCCAAGTGAAGCAGCTCTGATATCACACACACACACACACACACACACACACACACACACACACACACACACACACACACACACACACACACACACACACACACACACACACACACACACACACACACACACACACACACACACACACTCAAACAGGCACACATCCAACAGAATATGCATGTGCTGGAAATAGGGGGGCAGACAGGAGAGGGAAGGTGTACGTAAAAGAGCAGAGGCTGCCTGTCTCTGCTTTGTTTCCCACTGAAATAAAAAAATAATTCTGTACAAGCAAGCTACAGCAACAGATTTGGTACCTCGTGTACCCTAAAAACTGATCATCTCCATACAGACGGAAAGAAAAAGTAGTTACAGAGGGATGATGGGCTTGCTGCTGTCATGCTGCATCACCTGGTTGGAGAAATACCTGTAAATAAAACCATAAAGGAGAGCATGAACAGAAAAGTGTGTTCACAGTTGCTGCTTGTACTGTAACGTGAGATGTGTGGCAATGACTCCTTTTGAATAAATGAGGGAGGTGCATATGATTTGCTGAGAGATTTCAGGAATTTCTGTGTATTCTGTGAAAGAAAACAAAGACCGAAATATTAAACGCGGACCGATATGACTTGATTAGATTTGGGAAACGTGCATTAACAGATACAGTGTCCTTTTCCCCGCCATCATCTTTAAAAAATAATTCATGCATAGTTCCCCACTGAGAAAACCCATTTATATACTTTCTCCTTTGTACACATTTAATATAACTATATATAATATCATTTCTCTATATCTATATTTTCAGCAAAAATTCTTTCCACAAAAAAAACAACAGTTAAACAAATGCTCGAAAAAAAAGAAACGAGATGAAAGAAAGAAAAAACACAATCGAGGGCCAGTTTGGCACTTTGTCATGAAAACACATAGCCTCCGTTAGTTGACAGTAAATAGGAATACTCTAGAATTTTCTTTAGGTTTTTTTTTCTCCCTCGATGAGAAAGCAAACACAGTCGTACATACTTGGCACCAAGAATGCTGGTAGAATGAAAGTATCAGATATCAGTGTTTTCATAGCTATATGTTTACTGTATGTACTCTATGGCCCCTTCAGCAGCTCAGGAGATCATGAATCCCAAGAGCAAAAAGGAGCATTGCGAAGAGGGAGGGAATCACGTGTCGAATGAGAGGAACAACGCAGTAATAAGACACAGATGTAGAAAAGAGAAAGATATGTGCACATAAACACACCGGGGACAGAAAAAAAGAGATGACATCAAAGTAAAAAGAAGAGAAAACAACAAGGGGCAAAAAGCATTCGTCCCTTGGACAAAAGTCGGGGGTGCCTTTAGTCTGGAAACATCAGACCTTCTTTGAAAACAGTATCTTTCAAAAGATCTGAGCCACCCACCGAACTCATCACCTGCTGCCGCGCAGTTCAGTTACATCTCCACACGCCACCAGTAGAGGGAGCTGCTAAGTTGGACAGCACATGATGGACGGGTGGAGTTGCTTTTGGAGAAACAAGAGAATAAGAGAACAGAACAAAGGCCCACATCCAGAGGCCTCCCTTCCAGATCAGTAGCAGAGCCAGTATTTCTGGTCCTTAGGTGGCGATGTGTCGGGCCAGTCCCTACTATACCCTGGTGGTGGAGTGGGGGTGCGGCAGGGTGTTGTTGTGGCCGGTGGAGGGGAAAGTATTGAAGGCATGAAGAGGCTGCATGCTGGTGATGGTACTGGGGATCATGGTGATGGTGTTCGGCGTCATCAGCGGCACGTCGTCCGGGGCACGGCGCAGCGCCAGCGTGTAGTCGGGCGGGCAGGCGGGCCGCAGAATGTCGTGGGGCCGAAGAGGCTCCATGTCGTGGTGAGCGTCGTGCTCCGAGTGCTTCATCTGCAGGGACATGATCTCCTCCTCCTGGCTGTGGGCCAGGTCGTTGGCAGGGCCGCCCCGCTGAGGAGATAGCCGGTGCCGTCGCATCTCGTGCCGCTTGTCGCGCTTGTAATAAAGGGCAGCGAAGGCCAGGATGTTGAGGAAGAGGAGTGACGCCCCCACGGCAACTGTCACGCTCAACTCTGTGGAGTAGTCACGGGTGTCTCCAGGAAAGAGGTCCTGGCGAGGACGCTCTGAACCCTCAGTCTCAGGATCAGAGGGGAAGGTAGGGTAGGGGTGACGAGTGGTACGAGGGCCTGGATTTTTGGGCCAGGGTCTGATGGTGCCGGTGCCCGGGCCTGGCGGAGAGCGGGTGGTGGTGGGGAAGAGCTCTTCATGTAGACTATGAAGATGGGGAACTAATTCCAGCCAGAAGGCCACCTTGTTGGCCCTGTAGTTGTCTCGAACACGGGGTTTCAAACCAATGTGGAGGTATTGCTTGTCCTTTGAATTGAACTTGGTCCAGATGACCTCTTCGAAGCGGTTGGGCTTGGTGTGAATGAACTTGGTGTCCTGAGGGACTGGCAAGTTGGGGTCCCTAGTGGAGCACAGAGGGGCATATCAGTTGTAAGTTTCAGGACATTGTTTTCATCAATATTGCTTAAAGAACATTGAGTTGTCATCAAAACACTGAATAAAGCCTTTTTTTAAGCTTGTATTTATGAACTTGCATCCAAATGAACTTTTACTCATATTTGGTGAGTGAAATCAGACTTAGCTCAGAGATACACCTTTCTTACGGGAACCAAAACCTTTGGAAAGTCTCGTCAACTCTACTACGGAAGAAGCACTACGCTAGCAGAAGAAGACTGCAGACACACCTCGTAGCGAAAACAGAATTCAAAGTATATTGATATGAAATAAGGCCTACCCGGTTTTGGCAAAGTTGGTCCAGTACGTCATGACCACGGCGCTGAGCATCACATCATTTTTGGAGAAGTTGCATGGGAACAAGTCTGTGGCACCGATCATGGGTACGCCGAACACGTACGGTATCTCATCTCCGTGGGCAGCGTCGGCCCATTCGGGTCGCGTCTCGGTCTGGCAGTGGTGGTAGAACGTGTAAAAATAAACCGGCGACTGAAACTCAGCATGCAGTTTTGCGGTGGCAACCGCCGGCGCCACCCACTGGTGATCGGTAAACAGAGCCAACAGAGTCTTCCTCCGCATGTCGCCATTGTCCCTGTCTGCCCAGTCTGTGTACATGAACTTAATGGTCTCCCTCAGGATGTCTTTGCCTGGAGAACAAAGACGTGGGAGGAGGAAAGGGGGGCAGAGGAAGGAAAAGGAGACAAATTGTGATAAGAGTAGAATAAGAACAGTGGTAGAAAATTCCGACCGATGAGAGTGGTCAAGAGATGGGAAACAGATAGCTGAGAAAGACACGAGTACACGTTGCTCAGATGAACTAGAATTACAGGAACAGGGGAAAACATAAGAGGTGTCTGTATGTGATTTAGAGATGTAGAAAAAAAGAAACTGAGCTACAAAAAGAGCTCAACTGAAGATATGCCTCTTACAAAGTAGAATGAGTGACAGGCACTTGAGCGTGACTGCATTATCCAAACGTGTCTGTATTTTGAGTGTTGCCTGCTGTGAGGGCTTTGCAGGCTGATCTGTTAGGAACAACAGCGCTGTGATTGGGAGCCGGCTGCCTGGGGGATGATGAGCGACAGCATTAGTGCCCACAGAGCCTCAAAGGCCAAAGCACAGACCCACCACGGTGAAAGATAATCTCGATGATAGGCAATCTCTTTAGTATGCCTGTCTTGGTTGATACACTTCACTGGGCTCCCATCTTATCTCCTCTCCTTCTTTGCCCACATAATGTTTTAAAGACTTGCATTTCCACAGGGAGCTGTTGCTCTGGAGTTGTTGATGTATTTTGTTGTTGTTGAGCGTGTTAAGTTAAAGCAAACGTTAACATGTATAAGCTTTGTTTAGAACCAAAAAAATGAGACACTTTTATTTTATGAGTACCAAAAAGCAGAACTGTAGTGTGTAAGGTCATAACTTAGATATTAGGGAATATTTTTGCATTGAATTTTAATTTATATGGTCTACTTTACACCGACACACTTATATATATATATATTTTTTAAAGTTTTTCCTTTATTTTTAGTCTTTTATGCATAGATCCCTGAAACATTTCAACTAACAGAGCTCCTAATAACCCAAAACAGTTATGATACTACAAAACTCTTGTTATCTGGACATGGAGGAGCTGGAAGGCTGACGGATGTGTGAGATTGGTATTCCTTACCCTCGGGGTATCCGTAGAGGTTGTCGACAAAGTTAGAGATGGTGTAGTCAAATGCAGCGGCTGAGATGCCGTCGTTGTCCTCGCTGTCGTCCACAAACTTCAGGCCCTCTCCTTGGTTCACTCCTATTAGGATGTCATAGTTGAGGAACTCCCCCTGGTGGTACAAAGATGGGAATGACATGTTGAGTGCTTAAATTGGACTGTCTGTACATATATCAAATCTAAAGTCACATGTATTCACGTGTATTTGTCTGTAAGGTCAATTTTTTGATCCTGTTTTTTTTTTTTTTTTTTTTATAGATGTGATATTTATGACTGGAAATGTTCGTGTGCATGAATACCTTTTGTTCACAAACCAGAGACCTATTTTTACTGCTTTGACACTGCAATTCTTTCCCTTAAATTCCGAACATTTGCTCCATCAAAACATAATAAATACGTCAAATATTCAATAACGCCGCGGGTTCCAGCTTCAGGACTGCACAACCTGTAAGAACTGTTCTCGTAGAGTCTTCAAAGTCTACAGTGTCAGCACCGGAAACCTTTTCATGCTCACCTATATTTATTTCTTACAGATTATGAATTGCTTTGGGGATCTAATAGAAGAGTCTACCACAGTAACAACAAAGCAGATGCAGCTGTCACACTTGTACTCCTCTGCATCACATATCACATACAGTATGACACTGGGTCCATTGCAGTTATTATTTGTAACAAAGTGTTTTCCCACCAGTTTGTTTCACGTTCTTTCCTGCATGTGAGAGATTTCCATTGTTTAACAGAATTACTTTTTTTTTTTTTAAATTTAGTAAGCAAGCAAGTTAACAGATCCACTCGGGGTGTACTCACACTAGGCCCGTTTGACCTTGTAACGTGGCCGAGCACGACTGTACATCCCCACTGCCCCGCCGGCCTGCACTCGTATCGCAGTTCGCATTCTGGGATCGAGCACGCTTACGTCGTCACGATGCGATGTTTGTTGAAGAAAAGTGCTACAGTGTTCGTGACTGTACTGATTTTGTGGTTTGGAGTCATTTTGTGTGCAGAGACACACAACCCGCTCACATGCCTTATGGATTTAGCCATTATGTAATGCAGTGAAAATAACTTTTATGGAGGCAGCTGTCGTTGAGGGAGGAATTTGCTGCTTGACTTGTCGACTACAATTCACGTTCATCGATAAGGTGAGAGCCAGACCCGTTCTTAACCCAAATATTCCTGAATTAAGACATCCAGGAACTTTGGTTTGTCCACGCCCTCTTTTGGGGGAAAACAAGGAGCACTCTTCACAGACTTTGATGTAAGCTGTAAAAAAAACCAAACTATTAGAAAACCAGCTGGGTTAAATTACCCAAAGACACTTCTCTGACAGTACATAGAGGTCCACTCTACCTACCATGGAACACACTACAAAGATTGACAAGTTTAATTTGATCCCTCTTCAATCTCCGGACTAGCATCCAGCAGGTGCAATAACCCCACTCAGTGTCCAGAGGTGTCTCACTCTCAGTAAAAACACAATTAAGACCGTGAAAGAGTCATATGTTACTGTCACATGCAGTGGTTTCCAAACCAGGAAGCCACCAGATGAAAGACAAAAAAAAGGCCATGCAATTTTTTTAAATTTTGAGATAATTATATTTACTACTTTTTTCTCTTTTCTTCTAAAGTATTTCAACAAAACTGAAAAAAGAAAATCCCTCTTTTATTGAGAAACTCATTATGTGTCCTGTGACGAAGGGTTTATAAGTTCAATGTTTTTTATTGAAGATCAAAAGAAAAAAGAAGAAAAAAAAAAAAAACACTGCACCATGGGTCTAAAATAAACCACCAAGGAAATGTACATCACCAACACTGGAGTTATTTTCACTGTCTAACAGCTTTGAAGGGTGTGACCTCGCACCGGCTGGTAAACGTCACCGCCAGTCTCCTGACGCTGTGGAAACGTCACACCTGCTCTGACAAGTTCTTCATGTTCTCTTCCTGTCTGGTGTCTCTTCACAGCTAAAGCCACTCTACTCGCACGATATTAAAACCCAGCAGAGAGCATATGTGCTGCCAGAACCCCACCTGCTGCATGAGGATCTCGGGATCGTCGGGAACCACGTCTCCGTCCACCACGGGACCGAAGGCGATGTGGTAGCGGGCGGGCTGGATGTCCTGGTCCACCAGCTCCCTGAAGTTCTTGCGCCTCAAGCAGTCGACGAGGTCTGCCGTCTCGGTGTAGGTGCAGCCCACTTTGCGGGCCAGGATCTTAGTGTACTTGAGGGGCTGGTAATTGACGGACCAGCTTGAGATAGCCGTTCCACTCTGGGCTATGGCCCTGTGGAACAGACCTGAAAGGACAGGTGGGAAAGAGGGACATTCATATTACGGTGGGGCAAAATAATACGGCATTTTTAAAAAATCAGTCCTTAACACATGATGAAACGTGACAGTCTCTAAATTGTCGTGCATTTCCCCCAGTTTTTATATTTTTTGCAGGCAGGATGGAGATGTTTGAAGAAATTCAGATTCGGGACAGGACAGGATGTAGAAAGACTGCATAAACCACATATGAACTTCAAATTACCCTTTATTAAAACTGCAAATTTTGATTTTCTTTCATCCTATTTTTTTTCACGAGACAAAAACTGTCAGATCTGCGATGGCACTACAGAGCAAAAGCATCACTGACAGAGCACACTGCGGTGCTGTAGCTCCCCCCAAAAAAGTCGAGGCAGGACTGGGAATAAGCTCATCCGAGATGTCAAAAGAGCCATTCTCCTCTTTCTTGTGCTGGCTGTTTCCTCTCTCAGCCTCTCTCCAGCTATATATTTCCTCCTCCCTCTCTTCCTCTTTGTCTCTCTCTCTGCCTCCTTAGTTCTGCCTGTCCTGTGCTGTTTGAACCACTCAAGTGGCTCGTTAAGGGGCCGCCTGCCTCACTTGTTTCCACTCGCGCTCCCTTTCTTCGTTTTTCTCTCCTCTCCTGGGCCGAGGATTGGTCAGTTAATTATTAAGCAGAGCCGCAGAGCCTCCTTTCCCTGGGAAATCAATTATAGCAAGTAGTAGCTGGGAAACAGCTACACCTACATATCTGCACTGAGAGAGATAGAGGGAGGGGGAGGGGGGAGGGGGGGATAGACAGAGTGGGTATTTTTTTATTCGTCTTCAAAATCAGTTTCTTTGTCACTCCCCGAGTGCCTCCTGCCTTCCCGACTCGGCTATTTCTCTTCCCTTATTTTCCATTTCGGTGCATTTCCTTTCCCTTTACAACACTACCTCTTTCTATCTGTCCTTTCCTTGTCTTCTTCTTAACACTTCGCATGGACAACGTCCCGCCCCACCCGCTTCATCCTATCAGTATCACTTACAACCCCTCCCTCCATCCCGTCTGCCACTTCCCTCCTGCTATCCATCCCGAGTGTCTCCGCTGTCGGACTTGATTTGTGACGCCGTGTCGTTGACATGATTGGTGTCCCTTAAGCATGCGGATGACGGACTCCTTACCTGGCAACCCGGGCGGGGAAGAGGGAGGGGAGCATGACAGACAGGCGGCGTCTAGCGGGCTGATGTTACACCGTTAGATGCTGATGAAGAGGAAGATGACGATGGGGTGACGACAAAGCGGAGGTGTGAGAACAGACAGGTGGCAGTGGGGTGAGGTGGGTCGGTGGTTGTCAGCAACACGAGACAAAGGGTTAATGCAGGTTTCCCCAGTCGAGGGTCCTTTTGTGGGGCTTCATCGAAAAATGTAAGATTAAACAATAACTGTCAACAGTTCTGGTTACAATCTAAAAATCTAAAACAAAACATTCACTTCGTGGGACATTTATCCTTTTACTTACTTTTTGAGAGTTAAATGAAAAAAAAAAAAAAATCATCCCACATTTATGTCCGCCGAGCCGGGAGGTAATTACCCTATCTTAGCATAAAGGCTGAAAGCACAGAAAATGTACTTAAAACATTTCTAAATTTCACAAATTAGCAGACATCCTATTTGTTTAATCGTTACGCAAAGAGAAATGCAAATAAATTGTAATAAAACCAACTAATAATAATTACAGCATGTGATAAGCGTGTTTTTTTAAGTTTGAAATAAGCCAAGCTACGACTGCTTCCTCTCTTTATGCTCAGCTTGGCTAACCACCTCCTGTACCGACTTTAACTTTGTAATAAACACACAGACAGAAGTGTGCAAGCTTTTTATCTCCTCCAAAATAGTACAGTATTCCTTTAAGTAATTCTTTTTATCCATGAAAGACAGGCCATTTCAGCTTTGCACACTTCATTTCAGAGAAAGGGTTAGCATGGTCAGCAGTGGTTAACGGGTCATGATGCCGGTCCATAACGAGGGGCTTCTTTTGTGATATTTGCAGGTTGTTTGTTTTATTTTCTTCCTACTTTTAGATTCTACAGTGTATGCACTTAAAAAAAAAAAACCTCTTCAGTCAACATGTTCTGCATTGGCACTTAATACCAGCCTTAAGTACTTTGTGACCACCGTTATGTAACAGGCGTGGTGGTCTTGGGAGGCTTCTGACTGCTAAGTGGGTCACCTGCCAATAAGGGGGGGAAAAGTCCGTGGCATGCCCGGGTTAATCAGTGGTAATTGTAGAGGTTGTGTCGAAAGGGTACAGGGACACAGCAGCGGTGCACAGATGCTCACTCGAGTTTTGACGACACATTTGTTTTCAAGGCACATCGACACAGACAGGATGAGTCAAAATTAAAGACGAGTCAGATGTTTGCTCGGTGCCTCACACACACACATGCACGCGCACGCACACGCACACAGAGCAGTAATTGAAACAGATGTGAGGTGGTGTGAACACGCTCTCTCTGATCTCTCTTTCTTTTCACCCACCATTTCTTCCTCGTTTCTTGTCCTTTACAGTTTGCGTGTGCGAGACGGAAAATTAAGAGAGGAGAGCGACATTGAGGGAGAGTCCTCGAGCGGCGGAGAGAGCAGAGAAGTTGCGATCGGAGGAGGACAGCTTCAAGAACAGCATGATCAAAGGCGGCGAGTGCGTGACCATTTGGCTGCGGATCGTCAAGTTACACTGATCTCAATTCAGATCAAAGTCGAGTGGTCCGGAGGCCTCTGTCTTTCGGTGGTTCAATATGAACACTTAGCCCTCGGGGTGTGTTGTTGGTAATGGGGAGCATGAGGTCAGACAGAAGTAAGGTTTCGGTGGAGGTAGAGCCTTCCTGCTGCAGAGCAGTGGACCGTGAACAGAGCCGGGAGTGCTCGCCAAGCTCGGTAATGCGGGGTAATGTTGGAGCTCCCATGTCATTTATCCTCCAAAGACATGAACGACATAGACTAGATCAAACCTGGACTTGCTCATTAGGCACATGACTGCTTAAATTCTTCAGTTCAAAGGCGAAGCAGAGTTTTCCTTTGGGGATGGAGGTGTCAAGTGAACATCACAGGACTTAAATGATTTCTGGGCCGGATGCTGCAACCTGAGACTTTTCTGCTGTGATCCCATTTTACGTTAAATAAAACACGTGTCATCACATAGCAGAAGGATAAATAAAAGCAAAAATAGTCTGAACAACAGTAATTCAAGCAAAACATGAACATACTGTATGGTTTTAATAGGACGGTTTTTAAATATGCTTTGGGGCTATTTAGGGATGAGCAAGAAATGATCTAAACTGAGGACTGAAACATCACCATATCACATAGAATTTATGGAAGCAGCAATAATCCAAAATTCAATAAATTTATAATACACAAAGCTGGATCCAGGCTATTACTGTAGCAATTGCACACAAAAAAATCCCCACCCTTTATATTCCATAGATCCCATGACCAGTGAAGGCTGTGCTTGGCTTTTCTATCTATATTAATTAATCTACAGACATACAGACAGAAACACCACGTGGATGGTGAAATCACATGAAGAAAAATGACTGCTGTACCAAGAGAAAAAGGCAACAACAGAACGCAACGAAGCTTTCAATTTACCCTCCGAGTGGTGCGAGAGGATGAGGAGGTTGACGCAGGACGCCCCCGCTCCAGAGCCGAAGATAGTGATCCTCTCCGGGTCCCCGCCGAAGTGGCCGATGTTCTCGTTTAGCCAACGCAGGGCCTGAATCTGGTCCAGCAGGCCGTAGTTTCCCTTTGCGGACTGGTCTCCGGTACTAAGGAAGCCTATTTGTATGAAACAAAGATGGATGGAGGATGAAGGTGAGGGAGTGTATTTGGGGAGACGACAGGGAGACAGGGATAAGGATAAAGGAAAAGAAGACGAGAGGAATAAGAGATGCGCAGATGGGAGGAGAATGAAGAGAGAACAGAGAGACAAGATGATGTTAGTATCAGTACCTTTAATATTTAGTACCTGTCTGGCAAATGATCTCGACTGTGGCCTGTAAATCAGCCTCTGACTGAGGGGGAATTGCAAGACTCCGGAGAACAAGTGTGTATGTGCTTCAGCGTGCAACACCATCATCCATCAACAAGGAGCCACAGACGGTGCTCAGACACAGCAAAGGGAGTGCGAGAAGAAATTGCTTTTTTAGGTCCTCTCTTAATGACATTTACTCTGTCTAATGCCATTGTGCAGAGACTTTTACACAAAACCACTCAGAGTACAGCAGCCTGCACTGAAGAGCATATGTGGCCCTGTAATCTGAATCATACCTCATGACTGGATTACAAACGATGACACAGTGTGCTTGTCATTTCGATTTGGACAATGTCCTTCTTTTTTAATCTCTTTTTTCTTGGAACAAACTGTTCAACAATGTTGTTATATATAAATTTAATATTTATATTTAATAAATTTATATATATATATATATATATAATGAAATTTACACGAAGTAGAGACCTTTACTTTTACCTTTTGACTCGTCACTGTAGAAAAAGCACAGGTAAGGGATTATTCACTTCTATTAAAGAGTCCCCACAAGTCATGACCCAGTGTGACATTGGGCCCCTAAACTGACATAGCTGAATGGCATTCGGCCCTCATTGATTTTTAGGATTTGAACATGTGCTTATCTTCCAGGAAAACCAATATGATATAATAGCCCTTTTCCTATTCTGGGCATCAGTAATGCAGAAACATTGAAGAAATTTGGATTATAGGTGACGGATGTTTAAGAATGGGATTATCAGGTACTCAGTAACACCATAAAAAAACACACTTTTCTGTTGTTTAAATAGAAAATACTTGTACCCATGTGTGCAACCGTGGGTGTGTTGGTCTTAAAACAGGTGTGGTCAGGTTCATTGTTGTCACAATTCTATCTGGAGGGAGCGGGGGAGCTACTGACCAACAAAAACCCGGTCGTAAATCAGTGGTGCAGTATTTAAGTGTTATTTTAAAGACGTACATGCGCCTACATAGTGACACAGGGACATGCAACAACGCACAAACATGCAAAACATGCAAAATAAGAACATTACAATGTAAAAGATAATTACAGCATAAAACAATGTGCTCAATCTGAGCATGTTTCCTCTGCACAAGAAGAAGTAGGAAGAAGAGTTCTTTCCTACTATCTGGGAAATCCACAGTTACAATCGCAAACTGCCTAAAGATACAATCACACCCAGCTCTTAAAAGGAGTGGAAGATGACACTCTGTTTGAAACATTTCATGTTAACACGTCTATTAATTAAATTTGAAACATGCTCCTTCGTTTGCATTCAGATTATCTACAGTTAAACTATCAAAAGTGGACTTGAACACACCCTCAATGCACTTGCACCATGCGCTTCAGATCGTGCGCTCAGATCATTAAGCACTAAATGTTTGAGTCAAAACTAGGCTGTCTTTAATTTTATGTTAAACCTGTGGAATTCTATATTTCTATTATTGCCAACAAATCCCTGCATCAGGCTTTCCATATGTACCACAGAGCAGCACTAATGTTCAAAACCAAATAAAAACCTAAGGGAGCTCAGTGGTGTACTGGGTGAATGTTCATTCATTAAAATGAACATGGTTTAGTTTCACTCAGTCCTCTGTACACCATTCTTCTGCTGCAATTTCTCACTATGGAATACCAAATGTGGATCAATCCGCGACTGAAAATACTCCCCAAACACCTGCATATTTAGGCCTGTTTGGTTTACATTTGCTATAACTACAGTACCCAGCTGCTTTAGGAAATTATTAAGCTGGCCTTTTAAAAAAGGAAACAGAGAATATTCATAACCATTTTTTTTTTTTAGATTTAAATGTTAAGTAGGAACAAATGAGCCGAGAGATAGAAAGAGCTACCAGGCAGGTTAGGGAAATCGCAACATTAAGAGAGATGCCTTTATTGTTGGCTGTGGTCATTTCAGGGGATTTTTAGACAATTTAAACAATTGTTTCCCATATTTAACAATTTCCTTGAAGAACCTGATACAAATAAAAGTGTCATAAAGGAAAAGATGTGAGTTCATTTCTGCATGTGCTTGCTTGTGAGCGATGCAGGTGCTTCATTTCTATGTTGACCATGCTGTGGCCACTCCGTACATGCAGCACTGTCAGGACATGAATCGATTGTTCAATACTTTGTCTGTTCTCATGGAGTTTAATTTAGGCAATGTCTTCATTGTCCTTTGCAATGACTGCTGTTTGACGTGTTTACAAGAGACCTGAAAATGCTGTTTGCGAATCAAATTTCCCTGGTGGACTGATGAAGTACTCAACATTCCTCAAAGTTTCCCTGGAAGACAATCGTCCATTCATCAGAGCAGTGGAATAATAGCTTACCCTTTCTGTTGTTCGCTGACATTTGCCTCTCGTGATTACTGTTGAGCATCTTCGATTGTTCCACCAAAGAACGAAATCTTTTCTGTTTAAGTATCCATTAACTGGCAGCATCTGAGGTCCAAATGGGACTTCTAATTAGAGCCTTATTAGAGACAGGTGCGGTGGAAAGGTCGTCCATTAAGCCGATACAGTAGATGTTGAACACTTGTATACAGCTAGCTGCTAGAATCCAATCTGACACAAACACACAGCGTGTTGTCTGCTATGGGCGCCTAATTAGTGTGATCAAGATCTTAGGTATTTCCCATTAGGCCCAGAATAAAGTCAGAAACACTCCTCCACTCACTATACAGTATACCTATTATTCCTCTGTTCAGTGCTGATTGTGCTGTAAAATCAGTTAAAGGAGGTAGCTGCTTCTGATGGTGTGATTGTTTTTAAAGTGTTTAAGTCAGGACACAAGTGTGTGCATGCGTGTGTGTGCATGCGTGTGTGTGTTTCTGTGTGTGTGTGGCCTAGAAAGGGTATAGAAATGGAAATGTGAAAGTTACAATGTAAAGAAATGACATTTTGGAGTAAAACTGCAATAACAAGTTCACTGCACAGTGCAAATGATACTTTCTGTGCATAAAAGTAAGTAAACACAAGCCAGTCTAACAACTAAAAACAGTAGCAGGTATACCACAATTGATAATATCAGCAACGGGAATCTTACTATATATGAATGAGGAAATAAACTTGAGTGACTTTTACAGCATTACTGTGGCTCCAACTCACTACAGAAAAAAAAAAAAAAAAGAGTTCTTGGGCAGCGTACTCATTTGGATACGGTGCCACCAAGTGGCGAAAACAAGAAGGACATCCAGCATCTGT